>NW_009214543.1:529-16449 GCF_000690835.1 Fulmarus glacialis
AAATTTCTTTTGACATCAATACTTTTAGTAAGAAATTGACAGGAATGATCCCTCCCGTGTTGGAAGGTTTGTCGTGTTTTATTACATGGCTCTGGCAAGCCTGATTTTTTTTTTTCTTCTTCCTTGTTTAACTTTTTCCTCCTTGGGTTTTTCTGGGAAACCTTTTCTGAATGCTTGCTCTGCAGAGGCATCAATATTTTTCTACTTCTTCTGACTACTAGAAATTCCATACTGTGCTGGCAATCTCACAGTCAGCTGGTATGTTGGCTACTATGTTAGCTAATTAGCTAGTTAATTAGGGTGTTGTAGTAGGGGTACAGTAGGGAGGACGTATTTCTCTACAGGACTTTCTAAGCTACTTGTACAATCATTAACTGTTTTATTTTAGTCCCAGCTGCAGGAAAAGGAGCAGGAGAGGTGTTAACATTTAGCTTTATAACAATGCTTTGTTTCATTGCCCTACTTATAAATAGCCAAAATTTAAAGATATAGCAGAAAGCCATCTTTCCTGCAGAAAGAAGTGGAAAATACTGACAGTACAGGCTACAAAAATGGTGACATAGAAAGTGTGTCATGAAACTGGAGAAGAGCTTCCCAAATACTGATTTTAATGAGAAACCCTCCCTTCTGCAATATGCTGTGGCTCAGTGAATGCCCCAGAACTAAAGCCCTGGGCTTGCTAAAGCTTATGCTGATTGAAATCTAGAATCATTCAAATCCGAAGAAGTCATTCTTGAGTCATCCATGCCCCACCAGACTTTTTACTGACTTGACAAACTGTTCAAATTAAACTGATGCTGTGTTCTGTGTATAGACAAATCCTGAGGTTCAAGCCAAGGTTGCTAAGTTCCACATGCAGTGAGCTGAAACAAAATGTGAACTCTGAGTCAACAGGGAACATTATGGGTTTTGAGCAAATGAGGCACATTGCCACAATAGCCTTATTAATGTGTGTCACTCTAAACTTCACCAGTACCTACAAAAGCTGATCCAAAATGAATTAAGAGTGGCTCAGCAGGGCAACTGGTGCTTTCACTGTCTGCTAATTGGAAATAAGCATACTCTTGCAGGCTCCTCACCTGCCTCCCTGCTTGATGAAAATGTGTACAGCTTTTATCCCCAGTGGCATGGTTTTAAATTGTTTCCAAAGCTGTCTTCCTTGGTGACTCGGACTGTGGGGAGTAGGTTTAATCTTCTCTGTTGAACTGAATTACCACTTCAGCAAGGGTGCTGGGCAGAACCACTTACTGGTGAATGTTTCTGGGGAGGGGGCACATGTCATGCATGTAAAGCTAAATGGGCTCACAGACAGCATCCTTAGTAACAGAGCAGACATATAGAGCTAAAACGCAGTGGATATTGTATCAATTCTTTTTTATCAAATCTTCCTTTTATCAAAGGAAGAAAAAATACTATAAAGAAAAGATTACTATCCTTAACTACCTATATAGCTACACGCATAAGACATACAAGACATTCAAAAAAAGAGAAGACAGCTTAAAGACTGCTGCCTACCAAAGATCTGCAGTAATATTTTAACTTAACTTATGTTGATTGTACTTTTGGATTAGTTTGCAAATAAAACAACTGCAATGAAAGTTTTGATGTATAATATAAACTAGGGGTATAGGACTATAGTATAAACTTGACATAGGACTGAAGAAGTAGGTGAGGGTCCATAAAAATAATACGTCCTGTAGTAGAGGTCAGCTATTTTATGCATACTGAGTAATACTAACCAATCTTAAAACATGAGGAAACATCCAATTTAGATGATTTACCCCATAAGATGTCGTCACCTGTTAGGTCAGATCCTTTTGATAATGTTACAAGAACAAATCTATTTTTACCCAGCTCTGTTCAAATATCATTCACTAGCTCTACAAGTGCTTTGGTCCAAAGCCTGAATGAACAGGTGTAAGAACATTATCTGACCAAATATGAACTCATGTATTTTATATATTGTACATGCTCACACTTTTATTTATAAAATGAGTTCACTGTCCCTGGCATTTTACTTGCACTGTTTCTGTCTTGTCTGTTGAAATCTGAAATGAAGGAAAGCAGCACCAGTATCTTCTAAACTTTTGTGATGAACTAGCAGAAGTAAAAATGAAGTGAAAGATGAGAGGTTTTTCCCTCCTAGCTGATTTAGTGAAGGCACATAAAGTTTAGTTTAGTTTTCTATTACTTCAGGAGTAAACTAATTATTCACAAGTTGTTGTTTTTGTCTATTTGTCTTTTTAAAGTTTTTGCCTACCAAGACTACAGAGAGATAGAAGACAACTCTTAAATTCTCTGTAATGTACTTTTTAAAGAGAAAGTAGAATATAAGCAGAATTAACTCAGTTTCCATGTTTTTAAGCACGCTATGTGGAGGTTTATGTGTTTGTTTACTTTTCAACAAAGTTTTCGGAAGGAAATGCTTAAAACATTATGGCTATGCAGTCTGTAAGGATCTTTGCACTTCATGTACGGTCTTTGTTTAATGAAAGCCTGTGAATTTCACATACATCTCTGTATGCATACCTTTTTTTTCCTGCATGGCTCAGGGTTCCTAAAGCAACCAAAAATTAATTGAAGGTTCCTGGAAAGATACAAAGAAATTACATACAGACAAAATGCAAAACCAAGAAACAAACAAAATCTTATTGGAAATGTCAGATCATATAACTTTTAGACATACGAGGATCAAATGTCTCTCTTTAAATCTGTACTTTTTAACATGTTTTTTACAAGGATTTGATAGCAGAGTGGCAGTACAACATTGGCAAGCAAGCTCTGCTAGTTTGCAGGTGGCTTGTAACTACCACATGCATAAGGGTGGAATTTTTCGCAAGCATTTTTAGCAAAGCCTATGTGTTAAAAGCTGAAGCTGACCACCCTTTTTATTTAACTATGGCCTATATTTTTCCCTGAAGCAAAGTTAAAATTAATGGAGCTAGTGGATATTTACTCAAGCCAGTAATCTAAATGAAAGCACTACACCTGTATATAAATAAGATTCCAGGAGAGGCAGATAGCACTGTGTTTTGTTAAGGCTGCACAGCATGTCCCAGTATGACTCCTTGTATTCAGCTGCTCATAACTCTGAGACGCTTTAACAGTTTTGGCTGCACTTTTCCATACTGCTCATAACTTTGAGATGCTTTAACAGTTTTGGCTGCACTTTTCCATAACTGATGTCTGCCTGAGGTGGAAAACTTTGACAAATAGCAGCCAAGTGATCGAACCATTTCTGAAAGGAAGGTTAAGGGAAGAATGTGTGGCTTTATTCCTTTAAAAATATTCTTGAAAGCTTGTCTCTGCAGTGTGGTAGTTTGGCCTGGGAGCTGGGGTGAATGGGGAAGGGAATAGGAGGCAGCTGGGTGACGAACAGGAGGGAGGCATGGAGATGGTGCAAGAAGAGGGAGAAAGTTAGGAGGGAAGCTGGGGCTGGAGGGAAGAACAAAAACTGAGAAGGTTATAAGCTGGGACTTAGCTGGGCAAAAAGGAGGAGAGGTCGCCATGGGGATGTAGAGGAGAGTTCACATGTCAAGGTCAAGGATGGAGACTGCTTGGGAGAAATATGGAAGGAGAGGCAGATTGGGCAGGGTCATTGAAGACAAGGCAGGAATGAGGTAACTGGTACACAACTGAGCAAGAAACTGGAAGGTTATGTCAACCTGGGAGTTGTCGGGAGACTGATATTCAAGCAATGACCTTGGAGGGAAGGCAAAGGGAGAGAGCTGAGACTGGCTTAGCCAGGGCAGTGGGACTGATATAAGAGGCTTGCTGGAGAAAGAGGACACAGATGGATAGGCAAAAGGCACGGGCCTCCGACCCATTACAGAAACCCCTATGCATGGATAGGGACAGATAGGAAGTGCTGGGCATTGTGAATAAAATCCAAGAAGCGTGGGTGGGAGTTTTACCTGTCAGAACACATTCTTCTTCCGCGATGGAACCCGCTATCTCTGAATTACCTTTCTCATTAGCCAATAATGGTAGTAAATGTTACCTGACAAAGTAAATGCTTGCAACCTCTTCTGCTGGTTCACTGGCAGGAAGGCAGCTTGTCTGGCCCAGGGACAGAGACCTGTGCTTCGGGTCCAGAGTCTTGGCTTGTGGATGCGTGGTAGGCACCTGTGGTAGGCACGCAGGAGTTGGTATAGTGATTTAGTGTGGCATTTCTGTTCTTTTCAGGTTGTGATTTGAGAAGAGTCTAGGAAATTATACACAAAATGGTACTTTTAAGACTGCAAAATCAAATGCATTCCAAGTTAGTAAGTAGCTACAAGAGTCTGCTCTGAAATCAGTGTGATTAATTTCCTAATGCACTTTTTTCTCTTGTGCATCCCTATTGCATTTATTCTATAATACTCCTGTAACATGATGGGGCTTTTGTACCCTCTCTTTGTTATCTGCACTAATTTATGACTGACATGCCCAAGAGCTGATATTTCAGAGTATTCAGTGTTTAGTACTGCAGATACTCAAAGTAAAGCATCCACATAAATCAACTGCAAGCTGACTCTTCAGCTCTGCTACAAATTAGAACCCACAATCTCAAGTCACATATGGAAAGATGAGGAGTATGCAATTGCTAAAAAACAGTGAAAAGTGTGATTCAAATGGCTTGGCTGGCACTACAGAACTCTATGGCAAAAAGCCACATTCATTTGCTTTCGTTGTGATACCGTCTGTTTTCTTCAAGTTCACCTTTAATCACTTGCCAATTTTTGCAACAGATGATATAAAGCAAAAAAAGAGTGTCCAGAAAGGGTAGCCTCCATCACTACATTGTCTGGATTTTGTCCCAGAGGAAATCCGTGTAGTAAATAGAGTAAGGCAAGGGCCCCAAAACACTGGTATGTAAAAATATATTTTAAGACCTTGACTCAGTGTACATAAATAATCCTAAGCACAGCATCATGTCACAAACTCAGGTGCTTTTGGAGCTTGGCAAATACTTACAAAAACAGGCTTAATGTTTTGGCTTCAGAGTTTTGTGATAACCAGGCCATGCCCTATAATGTGTGCTGTGATGCTCCTGCTCCTGGAGGATTGGAACAAAAAATAATGACATGAGTCTCTGCTTTTATTTTGCAAGTGCATTTTTAAATATAAATATACTCAGAAAAATGACTGCACCTGACACCAGAGTTTTTTATATTTATAGCTGTTATTCTCATTTCAAATGTGTTCAATTTACCCAGCCTAATGACTACTGCATCTGCTTCTAATCCAGCAAATTCAACCTGGGTCATACAAAATTAAGCAATATTCTTATAAGACCATTCCAAAGACTAGAAATAAGTTTTCTCCCCTCCAGCTGATTCATCTCTGCCATTCCACCAAAAGCAACACTTTGCTACTGTTAAAATTAAGTTAGAAAATAACCCCTGGAAGCAGACAAGCAGAGTAATCAGGTATGCATCCATTTTATAGAGTCACTTCAATGCCTACAATTGTGCTTTAGAAGAGAAACACCTGAGGGAAAGTCATTAAGAGATTACAGTTATGTAGATAAATGTCATGCTTTATTTTTAAATGTAGAAGTGCAACACATACCAAAGATGTGCTAAATTGCTATATTAGAATGGCCAACACTGTGTCTGCTCAGGGCAGGAAGGTACAGAGAATTTTTTCAGTAGTTAATTGGTAAAAGTTTTGTATTTTTAAAGGAGAGGGGAGGGATTTGAATGTAGAAGGGAATTATTTTTAAGAGGCAGATCAGAGACGGGGGACTGAGCCATAGGAGTAAGAAGTCCCAAGAGAGGAGTAGGAGTGAGTGTGGAGTATAAAAACCTCAGGAGAGTGAACAAGGGGAGAACTCAGGGATTTTACTCTTTTCTGATTTACGGACACTCTGCCTTTTTCTCTCCTGGAGGTGTGGACCCCTGGTTGGTGTTTCTGAGACTATTAACAATAGCTTGTCTTTACAGTGACCTTCCTCGGACTGTCCAGCAATGGTCCATAAACCTGGGTTCTGTAGCCTCTCCCTTAAGAAAGACCATGAACAAAGACCACACTTTAGAAAAGCAGGTAAACAAATAAACAAGTATTCAGTGGAGGACAATGATATTTCTTTCTTTAGCTATTATTTTAGTATTTTCTTCTTCACTGGCAATTTTACTCCTATGTCATTTTATAAGAAGTTGTAGGAATGAACAGAGACTTAGGATGTCCCGCAGGCATTCTGCCTGACTATGTGAAGAATGTTCACTATCAGTCAAGTGGTTGAAAATAAAAGGAAGCCTTGTACTGAACCTCATTAACGTGTGAGAAAATGGACTAGCTTATTATCTTGGAGATATAGACCACACTACCCTGTAATAGAGAATATCTGCAAAACAGAGAAAGAGAAAAATGGTGTGCTTGTAGGAGCAGCAGTGTATTTGCCATAATATTTGCTATAACCAGAATTGCTCCGAGGCAGCAGTACCTGTGCTTTCAGCCTGGGCAGTCACATAGCTTCTGATAGCTATGTAATAAGGAAAGGTGTGGCCCTTCCCCTGTCAGATAAGTGGCTGTGTACATGTCATGTTCTGAAAATCTACCTGCCCTGTCATCTAGCTGCCACACATCCAGGTACGTGTGAAATGAGTCATCTCACTGGAGGCTGAGTGTGTGTCCTGCTACGTGGCTAATGCAGGTTTACTCTGTCCTGTGGTCATCGCACAGTGTGTCATATGGCCTGAGGTCTCACATCTATCCTGGCAGACATGCGTACATGGTCCTGCCTTGCGTCTTTCTTATGGTGGTGAGACCTGCCTTTAGGCTATAGATGAGATGAAGGCAAGTGGTGGAAGGACTGTGAGGTCCTTAGAAGAAATTGTTGGTGCAGGCTGCCCAAGTAATCACCTGGTTTGTGGCTTGCTGCCTGTCCACATTTCAGGGACGCTCTGGAAGATGGTGTTAAGACTGGGCTGTGGCCTGGATGAACTGCTTGGCAGCTGTATTCAGCTCATGAGCTCATCACCCCTGCACTAAAACCACTCTGACTCACTAGCTAGAATTTCATCCATTAGTGTAATTAAAAAGTAAAAAGAAATGAAGCAAAGCTAATGAGCCTTCTTTAATAATCTCAGTGGATATCTCTAAAACAGAAACATAGGAATAATTTAATTTTAGAATAATGAGACTTTAATTCATTGAAGTTTCGAAAATGACTAGGTTTTGGAAGTGTAACAAGCTGGGTTTAACCAAATTCCAAATTCCAAAGCAGAGGTCACGACTTGTTATCAAACACATAAAGTCTCAACATTTTTTCTCATGTTAGGAGTGCAAACAGATGTTTTGCAGGAGTAACACATTCAAGTTGTTTTGTAAGCAGGAGATTGGAAAGGGAATGCCTGTCTCTTTTTGCCTTGTCTCTTCTGAGGAAGGAAGGCAGGCCAGCAAAGGGAACAATGTTCAGATTTTCCTGAAATGGAGACTGACCGTGAGCGGGAAAACCAAAGTATATATGTTACTTTCCCAGTTCCTTTCCCTCTATACTTTTCCCCAGGCTTCTGCTTGGATACATAAGCAGCCTGCTTTTTACTGATCTAAATCTCAAATTTCACTTTGTTGTTATGCAAAAAAGCTACAAGTATATCAAAACCTGAAAAGCATACAGGGCTTGTGCTGATGTGTAGGTGCTGGACTCTCCTGATTTTATCTGAATCATGTTGGAAACCGGGAAAGACATACTTATTTAGTACACTTTAGCATGAAACCTCACCGGTAGACGGATTCAGCTGGGAAATCACCCAGAGTCAGGCATTGGCTAGGAACTAGTACAGTGCCTGGACCTGTAGTTCTGGAAAAGCTTCAGGCTGTTATCCCTTTCCCCAAACTGTGGGTCTATTCAGTAGCTGAGGATGGCTCAGCTCTAGGACTGTGTCTACTGCAACAGTAACTATATTAAGGATAAAGTGCTTGCTGGCATACTGCTTCCAAAAGGGTCTGCTGATTTTATCTCTCCTGCTCCTGGCTGCATGGTGCTGCTTCTTCCCTTATGTGGACTCTAGTGCTTAGCTGCCTCTATGCTGATCCAACTTACTGAAGCAGCAGAAAAAAATCTTCTTTTCTATTTTATTTTTTAGATTAATTTTCTGCTTCTTTAGTAAGATGAATTGGTTCATTGAAAGGCAGCACAAGGCGAGAAGGAAGACCAGATGACTGAGAATGGTATGAGAAAGAGCTGGGACCCCCCTCTTCTGGTTGCTGTAAGATGTTAGATATACTCAGCTTGCCTTGTCTTGGGAATTGCCCTATAAGTATGATCTGTGTGAATATAAATACATTGTACGTTGATGTGGAGAAGGTGGTTCTTACTGATTCTCCTGAAAACTGCCATGTGCCTAACTGCACATGCAGCTTTTCCCTCAGTCCCTTGGTTCTGTGAGGACTACTCAGGTTAGCACGAATCCTTATAATACCCTGCGTGTGGGTGGAGGAGGGATGTGGGTTGAACAGGATTATTTTGACAGACCTGAGTGCAGAGCATTTACAGCTAAGCAGGCAGGAAGGCATAGGAACCTCATCTCAGGGATAGAGAGGAGAGGGCAGGAACCTTTCAACCAGAGCATTAACTTCAATCAGAGCCCAAACTTTTGTAGACAGACAAAGGTGATGTAATATTCCCAGGAGCTGGAATTACTTCACCTTAAACACTCCTCTGAGTTTGACTCACAGAGAAAATGACTTTAGGTGAAATATATTTTGAAAATATTAGGGGGAGGATTTGGATTTTATCACTTCTTTTATTTAAAAGCCATAAATACAAAGCTTATTTCTGGCACTCCAGAAAATCAGTTGGCTTCCATAATGGCACAGAAGTGATGTAGGAGATTGCCTCTGGATATCTGTTCAATGGAAGTAAGCACTAGCATTAGAGATTAAAAATCATGTTCTCCTTTCCTAAAAGGCCCATTTTAAGAGCTTGATAGGTGTTGCTATGGCTTAAAGGGACTACCATCGCAAAAGGCAAGGAGTCCTTGTATCAACTGAACCTGGGGATGGAGGGCTGGCCCAACAGACTAGGTGCTCAGTGCTCTCTCCTTGCTGAGAAACAGGTACAAAAAATGCTATAGAAGCAGTGTGGCAGTGTGCCCTGGCAGGCAGGCTGCTCCCTAACTCTACAGGATGACGGCCATCAGTGGCTAACGCTGGACACTAAGTGGCAGAGAAACCTGATATTCGTCTGAACTTTCACATAAGACAGGGGATAATAAGTTAAGTGATTTATTTGTATTTCTGCCCATTTTAAGTAGCACGTAAGTATGGCAAAGAGCTAAGAAGTTGAACTTTATCACTAATAAACCCTCCTCTAGCACGGATACTTCTTCAGCTTTTTCTGTAGAAGTGGGAAGTAGGGCTGATGAGTGCAATCAGGGCTGAGGAGATAACCCTGAGCTGTGGAGTGTTCTAGAGGAAAGCAATGGAGCTGGCTGTAGCACTGACAAATCAATTTCCACTCTCTGGAAAGAATCACTGACTTCCCCTCTGTGTCTTTGGGCCAGGAAAAAGTACCCAGAACAATGAGATTAGAAACAGATGGAACCACTGTTATGTTAGGAGTTGGAAATCCTGTTTTTTGAGAGTTTTAGGAAGAGGAATCAAACATTTTTCAAGTTCCTTGCACATGCAAGGTTGCAGTGCTATGTACAGCTGATGCACATAAGCCTTTCCCTAATACTACAGACATTAACAACAGCTCTCCAGTGACTAAAAGAGGATACAACTTCAGCAAGAATGTCAAGCATTTGTAGGAGTACATAGTTTGAAAACACAATGGTTTTGCCTCGCCAGGTGGCTAAGTTTGCTTGATTGCGTTGACAGGAGAGTAAAGCAGTATGATGCGCTGCATGGTTTGTTCCAGTTACCAGATGGGACTGGTTGGTACTGGCTGAACAGACTAGGCTGTTATTGCACCTTTCCTCTCACCAACTTTTGTCTTAATTCATCCTATTTTTCCTTTCTTTATAAATAGCAAGAAATGGCTCCCTTAAACAGCTCCTTTCTACCTCTAACTGTGCTCTGAAATACTATGATCTTGCAATGACTATGAAGCTACTGTATTATAGTGCAAGCGCTACCATCTGTCAATAAAATCAGAAGAGTGGAGCAGCAAGAACCTAACAGCAGGGACAGGACATGCAGGTGAGGCTTAGAAAAGCTGTTCAGAAGGAAGTGGAACAAAGGCTGTAAGCCTGAGAGCTCAAAGGGAAAGCTGTGCTCTGAAATACTATGATCTTGCAATGACTATGAAGCTACTGTATTATAGTGCAAGCGCTACCATCTGTCAATAAAATCAGAAGAGTGGAGCAGCAAGAACCTAACAGCAGGGACAGGACATGCAGGTGAGGCTTAGAAAAGCTGTTCAGAAGGAAGTGGAACAAAGGCTGTAAGCCTGAGAGCTCAAAGGGAAAGAAAGGCACTGCTAGTTGCAGTGGAATTGCTAACAGTGGAAACAGCCACTGCACTTTGGTAGAGTCAGGAAGAAAAAGGTGTCAGGGAACAGGCAAGCAGGCAAGGAAGATGTGGCCACTTTCCTGTCTGCACCTCACTTATCTCTTTTGGCCTGACTGTTGTGCACACAGTAGTCTGCAGAGCTTCCTTCCTTTATTGAAGGTGTCTAGGAGAGCAATGGAGGGGCTGTGCCATTCTCCAAAATGCTCCATGTCATGTTCAGAATACGCAGTTCAATTGCTTTTGGGGGGCAAAACATTTTTTGCCATCATGCATATGAACCGGGCCCTTGTTCATCCTCTGTCTTTGTGTAGTTCTTGAATGCAAATAACAAAGCATGTAGGACGCTGCTGCTGAGTCTGTGGGCTCACAGAGAGATCAGGTGGGGACATGAACTGAAACAGCAATAACTAGTGCACCAACATAATCTCAGAAGAGTGGAGCAGCAAGCGTCAGTTAAGCTGATGGTGGAAGTATCCACCCACCACAGATGAACCGGAGGAGAAAGAGAGGAACAGCAGAAAAAATGTGAGGAGTGCTCGTCCAAGGCAGTGGCTGTCAAAGTGAGTCCTGATGTCCGAATTTTTTTCTGGGCCATATCTTCCACAGTGTAATACTAGCTGAGTGTCAGTAGGGAATAAGGTATTAATATTGTGACCTCTTTTTAACTTCTGGTAATCTCAGTATCAGTCAGGGTTTGTATGCATTGTCTAGCAGAGCGCTTACAGCCAAGATCTTCCTTCATCTACACTAGATTTTTATTAATAAAAGGTTATGATCCTTTTATAGTGTGCCAGCCCTCCTCAGCATATTGCTGTCTGCTGCCACTGAACTGGGCTTTCTACAGTAATGATTGGATTGGGCTTGATTCTTGTTTCTAGCCTTTTTTTGGTTTTCAAATTAATTGCAGAAAGTGCCTGCAGATTTGTCCTTGCACAGTCTGGGCACTCTGAATACAGTGAGCTGAGGCTCACTGATACCGGTGAGAGAGGAATCAAACTCGTTTTTTATCATCTCTCTTGGGAGAAAGACAAAGCAGAGGAATATATGTGTGAGGGGAGACGGATAATGAGGGGGAAAGGGACAAAACAACAGTTTAAGCAGTGTGTGCTGACTTCAAATTGTTGGAAACATCCTGCTCAGGAGGCATATGCATTTGATGAGGTCTGTGCTTGCAAATGCTGTAACTACCTGTGCATATCAACTCAGTGTAATCTTTTGTGGGGTTAATAGCAGTAAATGATCAACTTAGATTTTCCAGATTGTCTGGAGGTTAAATTTCTTTAAATCCCTTTGGGTGGAGGTAAAGCAAGTGCATAGCTTGGGCTCTGTGCTGTGACCTGTAACAGGATCTTGCTGGAATACACTAGCATGGGTGGCCTTCAGGAAGGAAGGCAGATGTTTATTGATATGAGGGGAGTGCAAGGGGGAATAGAAGGAAGTTTAAAAATTAACAGAAAAAACCCTCAGCTTTATAACTCCAAATAAGACCTTTCAGCTGTGACTATCAGTAAGAAAATGAAGAGCAGACCTGGCACAAACCATGTGAAAAGCACATGAAGAGTAGTGACACTGGAGCATCCTGAAGTCTGAGCAAAACAAGTTTGCATGCCCTAAATTGCAATACTTATACTACTAATATGCATGAGATGGGTGTAGCACAACAGTTGTGCAACCCACCAACAATGGTGGGTGCTTGGAGGCACCTCTCAGGTGGGCACGGTGATGGCCCTGGGAACAGTGTGTCTGGCAATCACAGGTGAGGCAGCAGTCGGATACAGATAATCAGATGTTCCTATTAAGTGCTGACAGAAGCCGAAGGAGTGGAGACAGGAGGTTGCCAAGGGCAGATCAGCATTAGGGAAGTTTTGCTAAATGGAGAGTAACATTAATACGCAAGAAACTGGAAGAGTACAGGCCCTGGAGCAAGGCAGGTAAGCAGGGCAGGACAGGCTGTGTAGAGCCCAGCAAGCTCACCTGCTGACAGGGACTCCCTCAGTCTCCTCCCTCCTCACACCCCTTCGCTGTTGTAGCTGGTATCTCCATTTCACCCAGCACTGCCCCATTTCTCCTGCTCCATGACTCTGTGCAGGTTGCCAGTTTGAGCATTATCTGCTTGAGGGCTGTATTTGCCATGTGGGAGTTGCAGAGGGAACAGACCATGGGATATGCATCTCCAAGCCAGGGATTGTGTATGCTCCTTGTTTTCCGTGTGCCCCCATCCCGTATGCCAGTCTCCCATGCCACTGTCCGCCCTTTTCCCCCACTGCTGTCAATGCCCTGCATTCTGTCTCCCACAGCTGGTGGCTCTGTGAGCTCCTCCAGCCCCCTTGGCTTCTCCAGCAGTGATGCTGTGCATCTCTCCTGCTGTCTTCTCCCTAAGCATTCTCTCCTTTCTTTTCTCCCAACCCGTAAGTTGTCTCCTCAAGGATGGGCAAGACTTGCAAAGCTGAGCTAGCAAGACAGGGTGAGATGGAGATGGCGTTAAGGATAGGCAGTGTTAATGGCTCCCTTGAAGAATCCTGGAAGTTCATGGTAACATGGAAGTGGTTGAAAAAAACAAACTCAGGTCAGCGGATGTAGCCTCTGTTTTCTTGCTTTCTTTTCAAATTTTCAGCCAGTAAGGACGAAATGTTCCTCTAAATTGTGAGGATTGATTAGAAGAGATGTCCAAAAGTTGCAGCTTTATATACAGACAGGCAGAGAATTGCTGTTGAGCAGAGTACTAGGTCATGCTTTCCCTCCCTAAGATGTTTTGGATTTTTTTAATGTAGCTGGCAGATGCTCTTTACTTGCACTCAGCTCTTAAAGTAAAGCTGGCTTCTTTCCGTCTTGCACAGAACTGTTATTAACAGAAGCTTGGAAGCAGAGCAAATTTGATACACCATGAAAAGTTGTGCAAATCCCTGTTTTTTCGTGTAGTGAAGCTGAGGCACAGGCAGGCTCAGTGCTAAAGGTCACACAGTGAATCATGTAGCAGAACTAAAATTAAACATGAATTTCTGATTTCAGGTTTTCTGCTTGCCTTTTAGCTCAACTGCTGTTTTGCAATGCTGGTAACACCGGTGTGATATTTTTGGCTGGTTAGAACTAAGGTATATGCATTTTCTGCTGTTACTTCAACCTGGTGTATTTACCAAAGTTGAGTTGCTTGAATTACTCATATCTTCTGCACAGGTTGATGTAAAATTAATATGGTTATTAATCTTACAGGGAGTTTGTGTCCTTGTGCACAGAATTTTACAGTATGCGTTTTAGTCATTTGCAGGCTACAGCCTTTTTTTCAATATATGGTAAACCTCTTAAATAAAAAGGTCTTCTGCAGCTAAGAGCATCAGAAGGAATCAGTGTTCTTAGTAGAAAAGAGATGTTATTCAAAATAATGATATCAGAAGCTAGGAGGAATAAGACTTAGAGAATCTTATTTAAAAGAATTTGTCATGTAAATCAAACCCACTGGATATGCATCTACAGGCTGTATCCCTAGAGAGAAGATGTATTTCAGTCAGCTGAAATGTTGACAAAAATAATAATCATGATGAAGTTTCTTGTGCACTGTGTGTCCTTAATTTAAAATAATTTTAATCAGTATTTTTATTTCTGGAATGGAACTTTCATATAGTGCCTGTGTTACTGTTTGCAATCAAGTCCTGCAGTTGTGGTAACAATCTTGATAATATCTGTCAATCTTAGATTAAATTATCTGAGAGTTATTAAGTTTGTATGTAAGTGTCCTGTACTTGATTTCAGTGAGGCTTCAGGGCAGTACTTAGGCACATGTGTAAACACTTTAACATACTATTTAGACATCACAATCGATATGGTGTTATATACACTTTTTGGAAGGTATGTTAGTTTCTTTATCAGGCATTCTGTGCGATGCATACACCCTGTGTGTCTAGTAAGAGACAGAATCTAAGAAAAGAAATTTTTCTTCCTTAATACAATGAGAATAACATCTGGTAGGTATTAAAGAAGCTGTCTTCTAGTTCACAGAAATTAGAGATAAGAAAGAACAGTTAGTTATTTCTGACAAAAGAGGTTTGTGCTATAATGCATTTCTAGTGCTTCAGGACAGAATTCAAGTGATTGGTAATACTGTGTATTTAGCAGAAGCTTCCTGTGGATTAATTTCTTCTCAAAATTCACAGTTTTCTCATTATTTTAAGTAACTACGTAATTGTCATGTATAATACATGGGATATAAGAGCTGTCTCATGGGGACTACATCAGCTTTCAGTTCTCCAAGTATACAATGGTAGTGTGATGTCTGAGCTATGGGACCGCTGTAGCGTCCTTCAGAAAGCATGTTTTAAGTGTAGTTAAGCCTATTGTGTCAATTCATGTTGTAATTTAGATTATACAAAAGGGTGATTTTACAGAGTGGGGAAGCCAAATGTCGAAATCTCATTGACTTTCAGAAAAAAGTTGTGAACATAACTTCCCTTTGTGCTTTTTTCCAAACCTAAGTGTGGAGTTCATGTAGTTTTGCTTTCTTTCCTCCTTGCTCATATGATCTCTTTCTGGTGTTAATCAGAACTATTGTTCTCACATGGGCTGGTCCTGCAGGGTGGTGAGTTGTTAATCGAACGGTGCATGTCATCTGCTTTAAACCATGTACGGTATTCCAGGGCTAACCAGGGATAAGTGCTCTAAAGTTGGTTTCCTGATATCATCTCTATTTTTTGAAATGGGCAGCCTCCTAAGCCTGTCCAAATAAACAGAATTGAAAAAGAAAAATACTTGTTTTGATGGCTGGGTGTTGGAGATGTATGTACCAGCTTGTTTTTCTTTCCCTGGGCATGATGAAATGGTACATCATAGCCACCTTATTTTGCTTGGCTGTGCTCCTTAGTTTCTCTTATGTGGATGCAAAATAATAAAAAAGAACTTGAGCCAGATCATATTTGGGAACTTTTCATTTAAAACATGTCCCAGTGCACAGATTTGCACCACACAGTAGAAAATATGAATTACAACTAGTTTAGCTGTTTTTATATAAGATTCTATAGGAAATACTCTCACACTGAGTTTTTCTTGAGGTCTGGCGTACCTTTTTGTCTTTCTTTTCTTTCAAGCATTGTTTTTACTCCAGTTGCTTTTGTTGAACTGATTTTCAGTTCAACATAGAAACAGTTTGATCAGCACACTCGAGGGACAGGGACTTCCTAAGTCAACTTCACTGCTGGATCTGATGTGATGTAAGATTGGGATCAACATCGCAGTACCTGCATTTGTGTGGCCGTGTCTGGCTCTCTTATCCTTGTGGTATTTTAAGTGTCATTCTGTGTATTTTTTAAAGTGCCGCTGTCAACTTAATCAACTGCTCCCGGCTTCCCATTCATGTCCATGCAGTGCTTCTTCCATCGTGCTGTCAGATCTGTTTGGGCACTTGCATACTTAACAGGACTGGGAAGGGATCCATCTGAAAATTACCATTTATTTTGCTGGGTTGTTTTAGAATCATAGAATCATAGAAT
>NW_009214544.1:0-28396 GCF_000690835.1 Fulmarus glacialis
CTCCGCCTGGCCCCTACCCACCAGGGCAGCACCCCCATGGGCACCCCCCGCTGGGGCATCATCCCCATGGGCACCCCCATCCGGGACCACCGGGAATGCCGGGGTGCCCACCGTACCCCCCTGACTGCCATCAGAAGCACCATAAGAAGCACAAGAAGAAGCACTCGAAGCACTCCAAACACCACGGAGGCAAGGTAAGAGTGAGACGGCAGCGGACCCTTTCGAATCTTTGCTGTGATCCTTCAGACCCCCTCATGCCATGCCACAGCATCCAGCCTGGGCAGCTGGGGCTCCCCTCTTCCACCCTGTGGTGGCTGGAGCCAACACCTCAGTGGCTTTTTTTAGATGTGGAGACTCCTGTTTGGTTAATAAATAGGCAAGCATGAGTCATGTCAAGCAAGTCTTTTGACATGTGATCCATGATATTCCTTGAAGCCATTTGAAACAGTGACACAGCTCAGGGTGCACCACGCAGTGTATTAAATCCCAGGACTTTGTTCTGCTCACCCAAGAGCGAGTCGTGCCTCCGTAAGGGACATTCACTCAGTGTCCCTCAGCAGAGGAGCAGTTCAGTTCCCTCTTAAAAACCAAAAACCAACCAACCAACCGACCAACCAAAAAAAAAAAAAAAGGAAAAGCAATTTTCTGTGCTGGGAGTAGATGCTGCAGAAAATGCCATTCCAGGGATAGGCACCATCCAGAGTACCTCTGAGTGAGGGACTGCTAAACAAAACCCCAGTTCCACCATTGGAGGTAGGAGGATTTCCCAAACAAAGCAAACCATCAGCTCCTCTCACTGTGTAACGGCTCTGAAAGTGATCTGCCTTGATGTTTGCCCTTGCTGGCAGAGACCAGGACCCTTCTGGAATTTGCTTATTTGGCTTGAACAGCCTGGTAAAATAATAATAAAAAAACCATCCCTCCCACGATATGCCTGTAATTATATTCTCCAAGCAGAAAAATAATGGCTCCAAACTCTAAAACATGGTTTATAACAGCATTGCAATAAACATTGCGGTGATGTTATTAGTAGTCATTTTATCTTCAAGTCAAGGTATCCCAGCTGGGGTTTGCTGTCTGAGGCCGTGGTGCTGTGCTGACTCCCATGCAGGCTCACCCTCCGTATGGCCCCTGGGGCCTTGACATTAACTAATTACTGGCTTGCAATCCAGCCACCGTGCAAACCTGAGGGCACCTCTTTTGCTGGCATGCAAAGACACCTGGGGAGAGGTGGGTCTGCAGCCACCACTGCTGCAGGCTCAACCTGGACCCAGCTGGGTACCGGGAACAGGCACCCACCACAGAATCGCTAACACCTATCAGAAATGGTGTGAAAGAGGGTTGTTTCCGTGCTACCGTAAAGTTGTTGTATCTCCCCCAGCACTCCAGCAGCTCAAGCAGCAGTTCTGACTCTGACTGAAGAGGACATCTCCCACCTGCACGGCAGTGAAGCAACAAAACACGAAGGCGAACGCCCCATGGGAACCACCTGCATGTTGCTCCGCTCCTTTCCTCTTTCTCTTAGAGCGGCGTTTTACCTGCTGAGTGATTTTCTTGGTTTTAGCTTGTAAATTCTTTGACGTGGAATTGCTGTGAGATGATGGACAGCAGCTCCATCCTCTGTCGGGAGATCCCACTGAAAGTTATCCCTGAGGCTGCAGGTAGCAGCGTGGGGAGCATCACGTGCTGGTTTGCAATCTGCTGGTGTCCGCGTGTTTTTTCGTGGGCAATGATGCCGGCTGCTAACATGGATTCCACCGCCTGTAGAAGTCCTTACATTTTGCGTGAGCTTTCTCAGCTGTAGCAGAGGGGCTGGCCGGGGAATGCCGTAACTTTCCCCTTGCTGAGCTGTACGGGTTGCCATCCTCCACGCCAGGGTAATAATTAATAGGAAAAAGTAGGGAGCTCTCTTTCTGAAGCCTGAGTCATGGCCATGGGACTGTGGCACGCTCGCCAGGAAAGGTGAAAAGCCTGGCAGTGCTTTCACCACAACAATTTTAACACAGGGCTGCTTTTGCTGCTGTTTTATTTTTGGTTTGCCCATTGTCATGGCTCAAGAGGACCCTTCCCAGCCCCCATTATAAAGAAGGCTTTGCTACCAGCTGGTGTGACTTGTTGCTGGACCCAGCAGCACAAACACAAGCAGCTCCCTGTGGCAGAGGGAATCTCCAAAAGAGGTGGCGCAGCACATCTCACCCAGATTTACTGCCAGCGCAGCCTTTTTCATCCTTGTTGCACTGCTGGCTGGGCATGTGTGCATGCTGGGGCAGTGGGATTTCACTCCTGTGTCTCCTCTCTGGATGCAGTTGTGTTTTGTCCTGTGGCCCTCGAAGCTCCGATATATCTCTTCTTTCCAAAGGAGGGAAAACACGGCAGTGACACTGCAGCACGTATGGCCACAGCTCCCCACCGCCATGCCCTTCCCTGCACCTGTGCTGCCAGCTCCTCTGCACGCTGTGCCTGGGGGCCCCTATGGACAACCCAAGCCCTGCCCAGCCTCTCCTCCCCATCCCACCTCCACCACCACGGATGCTACCTTACAGAAATGCCCCTGTCCTTGGAGGGTTCCCCTGCCCCACTGTCCTGGCTTGAGACACACAAGTGTTGGATGCAAGAGGGGCTGAAGAAAGCGTGGGGAAAGTCTGACTCAGGTGCAATGCCACCTTCATGGTGGGGAAAGGCACAGCCCCGCTCAAAGAGGGGCACCTGAGGACCCCTGCTCTTCCCACCCATGAACAGGTGAGGAACATGGAGCAGGTGAGGAATGAAGACATGGTCTTCGTTGTGCTGAGAGACCACAGTTTGATGGGCACTGGGGGGGTGTGGGGCCAGGGGGCAGAGAAAGAGTTCTGCAAGGGGACTGCTGGAGACAGTGGGGAGAGCTGGAGGGGCCCCATCAGCATCCTGTGGTCCTTCAGGTTCTCAGCAGTGCCCCACAACCCCTGTGCTGCAGGGACCCCTATCCTTGTGCTCCAACATTTGTGAGGAGAGGCAGAATACAAACTTATCTGGACTTACCAGCTTAGCACCAGGAGAATCAACCGCTCATTAAAAGTAATGAAAAAAAAGAGACAAACTACAGAATAGGGAGGCTTTTTCAGGATAGGGTGAAAAGAGTTTATTTGTTTATTTTTGCAGTCAGCACAATTCAAGTTCAAATCTGGGCATTGCTCAGCAGATACCGGTGGGAAGAAGGCACCATGGTTGCTTTGAGCACAGTGGGATGACAGGGAGGCAGCTCCGGTGGCTGCCCAGTGTTTTGTGAGATGCTGGGAGGCATGCTACCCCTCTCAGCCAGGATTTTGGTGCTGTAATAAATGAACAGGTTCTGATGAAAGTTGGAATAGCAGAAGAAAGCAAGGGAGGTATGGTCCACAGGAAAATGAGGATCTTAAAGATGATCTGTGAAATTCAGAATAGATAGAGCCCCAAAAGGAGCGTCTGCAGACAACTGTAGAAGGCAGCAAAACAAAGCAACCATCCCGTTGCTCGCGGAAAAGAGGAGCAAGCCACCAAGGGCCATGCAAAAGGAAAGCAAGAAGCTGACCATTTCAGGCAGCATGTGGTGTGTCATAAACTCACTCGGTTCTCTCAGGGCAGAAGTACTGAGAGAACAAAAAAGATGAGATAATCTAGAAAAGGGTTTGCTGAAGAATGGGTGATGTCACATCCATAAAGCTCCTCACAGGACACTGAGGGATATTGAGGGTTTTTGAAAACTAGAGATGATCATTTGTCCTACTACACTGGAAAGGTTTCTCGCTTCCCTGACAAGCCCCCCTAGGATTACAGTACATACACAAGGCTTGGCTTAGTGTGTATAAAGCTTTACAGAAGTATGTTGTATGGCTCTGTATCCTGCTTTGATCTTGGTTTTAATTAGCACCATAAATGTAAGATACACAACTTTTCATCATGAAAACCAAAAAAGAGCTCTGGATTTCGGCTAGAAAGGAGGACCGAGAGGGCGGGTGTTCTGGGCCAGCTCAGAGTTGCAAGCAACCATACAGAGGGAAGAAAATGAAACAGGTAATATCAGGAGTGTGTATACTGGTGAGAGGAGGACATGTGCACTCCCTTCATTTAACATATCCACCTAATGAACCTGTCGAAGAAACTGGGCTGGGAGAGGCTGTCATAGTCCTTCTCCCGGAAGATGGCTGCCCGGTCCCCGAGGCCAAGCTTCAGCAGGCCGTCCATGTCTACGTCAGTCCCGAGAGCCACTACTGTGGGCATGACGTCTTGCTTCTTCATGGAGTTGATGGCCTCCTCGAGGTTCTTGCTTCCTGTGATGCCGTCAGTGATGAAGACGAAGGAGAGCTCAGCATTGCGCCGGGCGAGTCGCTGCCCATCTCCCGGGCTAAGCACAATGTTGTTGATGGCATGTATGATGGCTGACCCGATGTTGGAGGATGAGTCCAGGTATTTGATCTGCGCCAGGGCATTGGAGATTTCCGTCAGATTGTAGGTCAGTGGGAAGACCACATTCTGGTCCCTCTCACTGCCATACTGCAGCAGCGCAATCCGGGCATTCATGTTGTCGCTGTTGCTCCTGGCCAGCGTGAGCTGTCGGGCCACTTCCTCCACAAAGTGGTGGGCCCTGTGGAAATTCTGCTCCCCGATCCTTTCAGAGCCATCGAGCAAGAAGACGACATCAACGGGGCGCTGTGTGCACTGGGCCACTGCAAGGTCTGCAGGAGAAAGAAGAAGACAAGAGTTGGGAGCATAAGAAAGCCTACAGGATAAGGTTGGGGCTTGCCTCGGGCAGCCTGGGCTGGAGTCGCCTCCGTGCACCTTTGTCCAAAGGACCAGCCCCACTCTGCTGCCAAAGCCTGTCTTTGCAGTTTGTAATGTAGGAGCTTTGCCTCCAATTCCCTCAGCTCCTGGGCACTAGGTCTTAATGAATGTTAATTCTGGGGCCTATTACAGACCTCCACAAGCATCCATAAGATTAGACAGGCCTGTGCATTTCAGTCCCAGAATTACATCCACTTTCTTACAGCAGTGCCCAGCTCTTATCTGTAACAGGAATATCCAGAGATTAATGGCAGGCAGTGTCTGCAAACCTCTCGGTTACTTCTAGAGAGTGGTTTACTTTCAGAGTTACTCTTCACACACAGATTTGTAGGAAAAGCTGTTTTCATACCTTTCACCCAGATTAGTTTAATCAGCAATCACTAATTCCTGAAGAGCTTATAAAGGTTGGGTCATACGGTTGGAAAACAAGACTATCCTTGTTGATGCACCTGTATGTAGTAAAGCAGCTTTTGTGATATATAACAGACCAATATTTGAGTGAAACACAGTGGGACATTGTTCTTCAGTCACTCAGAACAGCACCTGTCCACAAAGTGGGCATGTGGGCATATGAATAAATACAGTGAATGAACTCAGAAAAAAAGGGAGAAGAAAACAGCAATCTTTGGAGACAGGTGTTAGTTAGGGACCATTATTTTGTTCCTTTGCAGTAGTTACTTGTATTGCATTTGGTGTTCCTCTGTGTGCACTGCTCTGAGAAACACTTCCATTACTACACTGTTGAATTTTCTTCTTCTTCAAGTTTCCTCCTCTGCTGAAAGCACTAGTCAGGATATGATTGCAAAAGCAGTATTGATCTGTGATGTACACGCTGCGGCTGGCCACCCCCTGCGTTGGCAGCAGGGCAATGGCCATATCACTGTCAAGCAGCTCTGTGGCTCTAAGACTGAATCTCGAAGGGTGAAGTCCTGGAGCCAATGTCATGTTGTGTTGCATGACTGGCAAGTAATAGGAGATTCTGGAGCAGCCCCAGCTTAAGCATTCGTTTCTGGCAACAAGGGGTAACTTTTGGGATGGGAATATCACTTTTGGTTGAATTTCTGTACTATGAGCAAATCCAACTTGACAAAGTGCTTCCTCAGTGCTGAATGCTGTTACAACTGGATTCAGCATGGCAGGGTGCCGAACGGGCATAATTCCTTGTATGAGCTGAGCAGCAAATGGATCACTGTTTAGTACATTAGTACTATGTGTGTAGTCAACATTCGGTATCAGCGAAGTTACATTTTAAGCAAAATAGATACATGCACTCTTGAGACTACAGAGACAGTGTCCAACATGAATCCAACAGCATAAGAGAGTGTAGCAGAAGCTCTGATGGTGCATATCATTGAGCTCGCAGACTATTTGGCACCACTTTCATTCGTAATAAAACAGTCGAACCTGATGCAGGAACTTCTGCTGGCACTGGTGGTTTAACCTAACTCGTTGGACATTGCAAAAGTCCATGGTTCTTTCTGTATCATGTTCCCAGACCTTGTAGACTGGCATTTCTCCTTAGCCCATGCTGTAAAACATATCTACAATGATGGCATGCCTTGAATAGTGCTTACCCTACACTGTCTTATTGAGAACAGGCTTCTGCAATGCCAGTTCCGACTGCAGTAGAAACCAGTCTCCAAGTGATGCTTTTTCCCCCATGAGCTTTTTGAATATCTGATTTTGAGATTCAACTGCGGTACTCCACTCCTTTAAAGCAATAAAGGTACGTACTCACCTCTGCCCAACCTTCCTTGAGAAATGTTGTCTAAAGGTACATTGATGCTGCAGTTCCCGGTACGCAGGCGCTGCTGCCACAAGAATACTTTGCCTTGGCAGCACCTGCACTCCTGGTCCTCACCTGCTCTGTGCAGTCGTGGAGGGGGAAAGGAAGGCAGCCATGCCCCTTGCAACCACTCAGTCCAAAATCTACGTAGGGGTCTGCAAAAGCAGGTGGAAGCGAGCGGGTGGGAGCGAGGGCTGCATATCGTATTGGAGAAGTGTTACCAGTCTGTCCCCCCCGATGCTTGTCTACATGTAGTCATGTTTCTTGAGACAACAAGCAAGATCCACCCGCCTCCCACATGTCCCGAAGCAAGCCTTAAGAGATCCTAGTTAAGCAGACCGTGGCTGAGAGCAGCATCACTCCATGGAGCTTCAGCGAGAGTGTAATGCACGTCTGACTCTCCAGGCAGCCTCTACTGCATGAGCACTCCCCAGAGACACTCCGCTTGCTGCTCAGCCCTCACAGCTGGAAAGGGCTGCCTTCGAGGAGTGTGATAAGATGCCTTTGCCTTTACGTATGAGTTATCCCATGGGAATGTAACAGATGCGAGGCAGCACAGCAAAACCTTGAGTTTGTCCTGTTCAGTGTCATGTCAAGTTGCAGCTTGTTCCCATTTCTGGGAGGCTGAGGACCCGAGCACCCTTTCCTGCAGCAAGGAACAAGATTCTCATCCTTAACTGGAAGATAAGCTCTCGGAGGCACCACCCGCCAACTAAAATCTTCACATCATGCTTTTAATTGGAACACCAGTCCTTCTCATGCAGCTTACAGCAAGGCATGAATGCCTGCAGCTCACCGTACTGCATACCGTGTGCTAGGACACAGCTGAGGACATATAACAGAGATAGCACAAAAAGCAGAAATACCATCGATTTTCCTGCCATTAGCAACCCATCTCGTTATGTGCGTGTGCAGAGTAACCCCAGCCATTCACATCATGTTCCTGCTTCTTCTAAAACCTGGGTAGCTTGTATTTCCTCTGTCGTCTCACACTGTTGACAGTGGAGATGAAAGTGACAGTGAGATGGGGACTGACCTCCCAGCCCTTTCTGGGGCTTCACCCTTTCACAACCCCTCCTGTGTCTTTGGGGAGGTGTGGACTGTCTTTTCGCCAAACCCTGATCTGTGTCCTTCCTTTGCCCAAGAGCTTCACTGAAGGAACCACTGCTGTGATGAAATCTATCTGGTTTTATCAGAGGGATTAGCCAGGATTATGTTAGCAAAACACCACTACACCCACTTGCTTCTATCTAACAAGGGCCAATGCAGATACTGCTCAGACAAAGAGACGTTTTCTGTCTTTTGTTTCCAATGTTGCACTGCTTTGCTAGGAAATATTTCCAAAGGAAATGAAATAAACATCCACTGTGTGATGAGGTCTAAACCCCCTTTGCTGAAGTCTTGCTGAATCCTTGTTTTGTTCAGCAAGACGTCCCAGCCCTGAGATGTTCTCTTCAGATCAGTGTTTCTTTGGGGCTTTTCCTCTAGCATCATGGCTGGAGCAGCTTAACTACTCTGAGTTCAGTCTTACTTGCATCCCGGCAGGCTAAGTCATAAGCTACTTCTGGGGTAAAAATCAAAACAGATTAGGGAGCTTAGCTTTGTACAGACTATCTGGAATATGCAGATTATGACCAGATGCTAACATATGGACTCAGACACAGGCAGATCCTCATCCTTTTGCCTTCACCTAAAACTCTGAGCACACCATTTAAAGCTCTCTGAACAATTTTTCCTCCATTATATGCCAACAGCGGAGTTCTCTGAGCTCCCTGTTCCTATAGACTGGGAGCAAAATGTGCTGAAACCTTGGGAGAAAGACTAGTTTTGTGCAGTGCATCTGACCCGCTCATGTGCTGAGCGACACAAACACCTCCCCTGCGTGCCTGTTGTCGGACAGCTTCTAGCCTAGACTGGCAAGCCCCAAATGTTGAAAACACTGCAAGAAGTTCCAAGTGGGCAAATTCCTGGTTCCAATTCCCGTGCCTGAGCTTGGCAATTGGCTCCACTTTGCACACCTGGAAACATTACACCCCAACCGCATTTTTGAAGACCACACATCTCCTTTCGGCCCATTAAATATGACATTTGCTCAATATACTTTATTGCAATAATACCACGTCAGTTAGATAGGCTGCAAAATTCACTTGCTGGCAGTAAACACTTCTACTCTTGTGTCTGCACACAAAATGCCATTTTCTCTCCTTACAGGTAGTAGTTAGGTAGTAGTTATTCTGGAGGCAGGAATGTCAGTCACCTGCCTGACTTTTTGTGAAAACCAGGGGCAGCTGAACTCATGGAAATATCACTCCTTGTCTAAACGCACGTATCCACAGCACAAGTGGTGGATCTCTAGTCTCTCTGAACCAAACTAGCACTGGGTATGGACTGAATGGGTTATACTGCAAGTTTAAATACTTGCTTTTAGATAGCTCGTGTAACGTATCACAGAGGTTTCACTGCACAGTCATGGATTTTTGCTTTGGACTGCCTGGTCCTACACAACTTCTACCTCTTGGATATGAACAGGTACATGTTGCTAATTAAGACAGAAGAAACACAAATGTACAAGCAGAGAAGAAGGCAGAGGGAGCTCATACAGCTTCTGAGAGAAGCACTCCCCAGATTTTGGTGCTCTCGATGGAAAGCCAGGGTTGCCCCCTCTCTCACACTGTTTGCTCTTTCCCCTCAATATCCCCAGCTGCCCATTGAATGGTTGTACAGAGACACTCACTGTGGCGAGAGGAGATGCACCTTGCTTTGCCAGTCTTGCCACAAAAATGGTTTGCAGGACTCAAAGAAAGCCCTCACGGTAACCCAGCGAGAGGATGCAGAAGATGCTTCAGAAGCGGTCAGCAGATACATACATAGGAAGGCGTGGGAAAAGTGCATCATTAGGCTCTCTGCAAACGAGGAGCTCGCTCTGGCCCTCAGCCACATGCGTGCCAGCTGTCTCCTTGGTGGAGCCTGACGCTCGTGTGTGGCTGAGGGCTGGGACATGCTAGCCTGCTGGAGCAGGGTTGGAGCACGGGAGGGCTGGAGGGGAGCAGCATGGCTGGCTCAGAGACCGAGGCAACGCAGTTCCTCTGCAGAAAAGCAGTGGGCAAAACAAGAACATGTCTTGACATGGGGAAAGCCGCCATGCTCATCAGCCAGCCAAGCCAGAGAGGACTGCCCCTTGTGTCACATCCCTGGCTGAGCGCAACCAAGTCATTTCACTGCCTGTGTTTCTCCTAAACTAAGAGCATCTACCAATGTACCTGTCCCCCTCTGCCAAACAGGCACTCGAGGAAAGACGATTACCACTTCCACTCAACCTCTGCCTCCACCCGCTTTATCCAATCTCTAACGGACATGTCAGCAAAGCCCTAGCACGGTTTCTGGGTCCCCCACAATCTCGCTGTGCACCATTTTGAAGGTGTCAATGAACAAGTCCATCCACTCTTGCCGCTCATTTCCAGTGGCAAACTTGGCTTTTTCGGCGGTAAAGGCCAAAGTGGCCACCAACTGGGTGTACATGCTGGGGTCCTGGGTTTCCCGCGTGGAGTTTAGGAACTGGGCGATCGAATGTATGGTGCTGGGGAAATCTATGTTGACTCCCTCTTCCATGGGGCGGAAAATAAGTGGGTTTACGTTCCCAGGGTTCCTGTCATCTGCAAGTGAGCGTCAAAAGAATATTTTCAGGGCTTGCTAGCAATGGCTGTGTCTCTGAATGCTACCTGGTTTTCCTACGTGCACTGCACCAGAGAACAGAGCTAACGAGGGACAGAGAAATAAAGACCAAAGCCAGATTTTAAATCTTTCTGCCACTTTTACATCTGAGGAACCATGGGATTCGCACCAAAAATCAATCACACATCAACAAAGAGACCTCAGAAAATAACATGAAACCTTAACTGCCCAGTTCCTTGCCACTCATCCAGCATAGGCACGGTGGAGAAAGAGCAGCGCTCAGGAAGAGGGCCACGGGGTCCAGCTTCTTTCTGTGTATGGGATTTAGCCATCACGTAGCTTTGCACTCTGCTACGTGCAAACTGTACAAATGATGCTGTAGAGCCAGAAAGACATCTAAGGGACAGCATTATATGAATTCCTTGCCTGGCACTCTGGCTAGAGTCACTGCTCTGCGGTGTGCAATGCTCCTGTGCGGTGTCCGGGCTAGTCAGGACCCTGAGAACCTCTGTCTCCACCTGGTTGTACTGAACTTAAATTCAAATAACATCCCAAAGCTGAAAGCAAAGCCTTTTGCGTGGGTTAGAAAGAGCGTCAGAGAGCGTCATGCAGTTTCTATTGAAGCAAGAGGTCAGTTCAGATTTGCTCAGCATTTAACCCATTTAACACTCCAGCATCCTGTTAGCACCGCAGTAATCGATGGGTGTTAACAGGGAGACAAGGGTCTGCCCTGAAAACAGGAAAACCTGGATTTCCCTAGGCAAAGCACTGAGGCAGCACGCCTTCAGCTGCAGATGTGAACCAGAAGTGGTGATGTGCCTGGCTCTGCAAGGCAGCAGGGAGGAAGCCGGAGTGTATGTAATACCTGTCCCTCGCTGTGCTCTGCTGACCATACCCAGGCTGGAGCTAGGGTACCTGGCATGAGCAATTGATTTGCTCCTTGGAGTGCCAGGACTGCAACTCTGACAGCCATGGGGCCAAGAACAGGGCTGGGTGTAGCTGCATCCCTGACCTGAACCTGTCTGGCCTGTCTACGACTGGACACACGCATTGGATGTGCACAAAGCTCACTCACATACCCTGCAAAGGGCACCATCTCCATCCAAAGGGTTTGCACGTGAATTAGCACCAACTCTTGAGATGTTCTCGGAGGAAGCTGAGCACTGAGCAGAGAAGCCCTAGGCTCTGTCACGTGCCTTATGTCACATCCCATCCAACATGTTCCCTTGCCACTAGGCAAATGTGATCACTGCAAATCCTTCTAAATGATGACAGTAATGCATCATGGACCATCCAGTGCTTTGCCCAAAGGCCCCTGAATCCCTCGGTATCACTTAAAACTTGATCTACTGGGCCTGGCACAGATCCTTGCACACCAGGACGACTTTTGCCTGTGCTGAGATGGATGTACTGGCATTTTCACAGGAGTCCCACACCTACCCAGCCATGTCACTCCACCTCCCATGTCCTCTGGGGTGCAGGTGTAGAACCTGCACTTGACCTGGCCTGCCTATGGCATGGCTTGAAGTATTAGCCCAAGAGGGAACCCCCTCAGATGCCTCCTCAAGCCATTTCTGTTTTGGTCCCCAGGACTGTCAGGTACCAGTGAACTGTTCTCACCTTGCATCAGGAACAGAAACCCCCAAGTGCACTACAGGGAAAGAACTGCCAACTTCGCCTTGCTTTGGAGGGCTTTGATGGCCCAAGCCTAGGAGAACATGAGTGCGCCACTGCTTGGATCAGTCTCTCTCCTGCAGTGTTCTTCAGAAACGGGGAGGCTGCAAAGACCAGAACCTTTGAAGACACCTGAGCAGTCAACAGTGTGGCATGGGGAAGTTGCCTCCTTGTGCACAGATCCGCAGGACAAAGCTCCTCAGAGGACACTGCAGAGGAGCCTGTGTGGATAGCTCAGCATCACAGTTGGACATTGTGCTCTTTGCATGGCCAGGTGCAGACACTCAAAATACTAGTGAGAGATTTTAGACGGGAATAATTATAGCTTTTCTTTGTTCAGATTTCTGAGCATCCTGGGACCAGTTTTCCTTTGGAAATGTATGGAAACGTATGGAAACGAAGGGACTTCTTTGAAAATGAAATTTGAGATTCTGTATAATACTGAGTTGAAGCTGGGGACTTCCACAAAAACATTCACGGCAAGAGTAGAGATAAAAATTGCAAGAACTGGCAAAACTTTGTCCCCTATAAGCTTTGTGTATATCAGCAAATAGTGCATCTATTGTACTTAAACAGGCACAGAGACTCAGACGGACAGGATCTCTAGGAATTCAGGTTGCAGATCTGCCCCTTAACAAGCAAAATGTGATCAAGTAAAGCTATCTGCAGTGAGCAGCAGCCGTCTCCTTTATACCAGAGGGTCCTTATAGCCTTTTTCCTTTAATCCAACACCCTGAGTTAATTGTTAATTAAATACAGCCAGCGTTAGAGAAGCCAAAGCTTTGGGTCCACTACGGTGTCATTTTGCAAATGTCCCTACCCTCTGCTCTGCCCTTGTCACTCCCAAGGAGCATCCTGCCCAGTGCTGCAGGTCGGGCTCTGCATTTCAAAGGTCACATGGGTGGGACAGTTTAGCAAGGGGGTTTTGACTTGATGTATAATAGAGACACGGAACAAATGCAAAATTAATTGCCGAGTTTGGAGGTCAAAATCTGGTGGCTCCCAGGAATTGGGACAGGGAGAAATATCAGGGCTGAGCCATGCTGGTGCACTAACATGGTGCACTCATACCTACCTGTGCAGAGAACTGAGAGAGACAGAAAAAGAGCAGGAGATGAATCCCTGGAGCCTCTCCTCATGTAAAATACTACTATTTCCCAAACTCCTGCCATTCAAAGGGAACGAACAGGGTTGCGCACCCCCCTCCCACTCCTTGTGCACTATCCCCTGGACCTACCACTTTGTGCAGATGGCATGAAGCTACTTGTAATGTTTACCTGTCTGACAGGGCAGCTCAGGGCAGACGATCTGTGGATCTGGAAGGAAAAGAAACAAAGAAAGCTGAGTGACGTGCTGCCATGGCCCTTCACAGCATGCACAGTCAGGCTGGCAGGGTGACGTCTCTTACAAGGGGAAAGGACTCCAAAGGACTGCCCCAAAGGCTGGCCCGTATCTGAGGAAGGACTGTTTATTCAGGGCTACGTAAACGTCAGCCCCCACCATGAATGACCCAGCTTATGAGCTACTGGCCAACCTGCTGGGACACAGTGCCACTGCAATCGTTGCAACACACCATATATGCCCCCCACCCCAAACCCTGGGGGTGAAAACTCCAGTTCCAGTAAGAACTGTGCAAGGACAGGTACAGACCTGGGCAAAGCACGTCCTCCATCTTGTCAATGAATTCCTCTGCCACCAGGTCTGAGAAGAGCCTCATCTTCTGGACTCGCTGGGGTTCATTGCAGGCGATGGAGACCAGGGTCTCGCTCTGTTCTGGCTGATCAAACATGTCTCCAATGCCAATGGTGTTGACAACCACATCTCTACCGCAAAGAGCCCCTAGGTTCTTGTCATCATCCCGGGGGTCATAGCGCCCATCCGTGATCACCACAGCAAAGACTTGGGCTTTCTCTCGCCTGCTTTCCTTGATGAGCTTGTTGTAGGCAAACTGAAGGGCAGATGGTGTCCAGGTGCCTCCAGCGATCCACTCCAGGCGCTTCACTGCTTCCTTGAAGCTCGACAGTGAATCAATGCGCTCATCATCAAGCTTGATGGCTTCGAAGGTCCCCTCGTGACTGTACTGCACCACCCCAACACGGGCACCTGCCAATGAAGTGTCACGTTACTTGGCTTTGCATCCTCAGTGAAAAGTGGAGAAAGTCAGCAAACTTTCATATCAGTAAATAGCTGCCCGATTGGCCTACAAAGCTGGGAAGGGAAGAGGGAAGAGCAGAAACTGTTGCGAAAGGGCTGGAGAGATGGATTGCAGCCATCAGCTACAGATGAACGTGGAAGCTGGAGGGATCCAAGACCCTTTTCTTTTCCCCGTGCCCCACTCTGTCCCCACACAGTCCAGACCTGTCTGCGACTTGGGGTCCTTGGCAATAGAGCCCAGCCGGCTGACCACGTTGACAACAAAATTTTTCTCCAGGGTGAAGTTGGTGTAGCCAATACTCTCTGAACTGTCTATAACGAACATGATGTCCAGAGCACCGCAGCGCTTCTCACAGTCTGGGGAGAGGGACAGAAGGAGGAAAACACAAAGGTCAATGATGGTGGGAACAAGAGCCACCAGGGCAGAAGAGACCATCTGCAAGACGGAGGCAGTTAGCATCACACCAAGAGCGGCAAAAAGCCCATTGTGCTGGTGGCTCAGTGCAAAGGGCAGCTCACGGGGCAGAGCTCCCTCAAGGGAGCTCCTGAAGAAGGAGGCAGCCTCTGGTGACCCCCTTTCCCCATCCCTCGAGTGGTCGTTCCCCTGCCCTGGGGAGAGGCGATGGTCTGCTCACCACAGCATCCGCATGTCTCTCGCACGTAGGTCATCACGTCACAGTCCTGTCAGCAAAGGAGTGCAGGGTGAATGCCTCCCTCCCCTTACACAGCATCAGTCCCCTCTAAGGGAAAGACTCCCCTTTCCCTTCCCACCCAGCGGCCCCCTCCCCTCTTTCCTTGGCTCCTGTGGGAAGCCACAGGCCACCTCTGCCAGGCAGCAACAGGACCTGATGCCCTGTTTCGGTGTCAGGCTGTGCACAGCAAAGCCTCGGTTGCCCCAGGACAAGAGCACCGGGGGCTGCAGAGCAGGGCTACTTACAGTCAGGCCAGGATCTCCTGGTGGGCCGGGGGTCCCCTGTAAGAAGAGCACAGGGATTTCAGGCACAGTTTTCCCATGAGTTCCCTTTTTGGCAACTAGATGTCAAAGCCATCAAAAACGTCGCTTTTTGCAGAGGTCTGCCACGGGAAGGATAGCAAAGCCTCACTGGGAGCCAGCAGACATGTCTGGCAGCTGGTGTCTCCTCCAGCAAGCCCTGCTGCAGGGAGGCCCACTGGGCTTTAGAGCACCAAGGAGAAGTGGGGAGGAGAGGAGGGAGCTGCAGCATCTGCTCAGACAGGATGGCATGGTACTGTACCTCGGGGCCTGCTTCACCAGTTGGACCGCGGGGTCCAGGCTCACCTCCTGGGCCAGGATCACCCTGGGGAAGAAGCAAAGAAGGGTCAAATATTTCCCTGCAAGGCTGGCAATGCAGCCGCTGGTGTTTGGGGCTCCTCCTCACCCCCTTGTCAGGCACAGCCCTGCTAAACGCTGTCACCAGCCTGCCACAGCTGAGCTTGGGGACACGGGGCAGGCAGGAGAGTGGGCAGAGGCGTGGGAGGGGGACGCTGACCCTGTGGGCAGTAAGGGAAGTCTGCTTACCGGTTCCCCCTTCTCTCCTTTGGTCCCTTGCAATCCTTTTGGTCCAAGCTCACCTCTTCCTCCCTGTTCGAAGGAAGGAGAAACAGATCCGGCACGGAGCTCAGGCAGAGGCACTACTGCTATGAGCCCCTCAAAAGCACATGCCTGCCTGGCCCGGGAGATCATCCTCTAAACCAGCAGCTCAGTGCAGAGCAAATAAACGGTATTTACGTAGGCATTAACTAAGAATAAAGAAGTTTTGCAAAGCATGTTTCGGATGGTTTCAAAAGGAGATGGGCTTGGGAGATACACCCAGGCCCCGCAGCTGCAGGGAATAGCCGGGGCAGCTGCCGGCAGGACAGGCTCCTTGGCCACACACCCGGAGGATCGGGTGACAGCTACTTGGCATTTCAGTCAGTACAAAAAACAGGTGATGGAGACAAACACACTTACCTTGGGTCCCGGCTGCCCCTTCTCACCCTTGTCACCCTGTGAAGGGAGAGGAGGGAGAGGTGAGCACCCAACTGGTACTGGCCCCGCACCGTGCATGCATACATCTGAAGTCTGCAGGTGTAACTTCAGGCTGACGGTTAGAGTGGTGGGCGCAGCCATGTCCCCGTCACCGCCGTCGAGGCTGGGGTCCCCAGGACCTCTGCCACGAGGCTGATGGAGCCACAGCCAGGTTCAGTCCTGATGTTCAACCCCCTTACCCCCTTTGTGGGCTTCACTTTTTTGTGACCCTGATAATTTTTCTTCCTCCTTCCCTGTTCTCCCAGGCTGCTCAGCTCCAACAGCAACCTCCACGAAAACAGGCTTCCTCACGGTGCGTATGTCTGCGCTGGATGAGGCATACTTACTTGCGGTCCTCTGGGTCCAGGGAAGCTAAAGCCAGGTCTGCCTCTGTCACCCTTTGGTAGAAAAAAATGACCTGTCAGAAACCAAACCCAGCCTTTTTGACCTGGCGATGCCAGTGACAGCCAGAGCCGTTTTCATCCCATCTTGGGGTGAGACACCACCAGGAGCTGTGACTTCTGCAGCTGGCCCTGAAACATTGGGAACGGCTGTGCAGAGCGAGGTTTCTCAGAGTCTGGGGGATGTCGCACACCAGGGACATCCCTGAATCTGTGCAGGGTGAGGGATGTAATCAGAGCTGCCTTGGCCAGAGCAAGACCTACATCTCTGCCCCACAGGGAGGCTTAGGTTTGAGCCATTCAGTCTCCAAGGCACACAAGTTTCTGCAGTGGAAACTGTTTTTTTTTTTTTTAAAAAAAACAACAAACCACAAAAATACCCTTTCAAATGCAGAGTTGCATTCAGGGACTTTACCTTTGGTCCTGGTGGTCCAGCGTCACCTCTTGGGCCCAAGTCACCAGGGTCCCCACGCGATCCCTGCAGGATAGTGTTGGGAAGAGTGGAGGGAGTGGGTGAGGATGTTCCCTGCAGCTCCCCGGCCACACAGGGGACTGTGCTGGAGAAACCAGCTCTTGAGACGATGCTGCAGGACCATCTCCCCTCCCGATGAGGTTACTGTGACAGTGACCGAGTCAGCACTTGTGTTCCCGCGTCCCGCAGAGCCACACGGATGTCGCGGCACTACTGCCACAGGGGGGTGCTGGACTAACCACAGACCTAGGACAAATGGGCTCCCGGGGAGCCCCATCTTCCCTTGCCCCGTGACCCGCTCTGACGGTCCCTTCCATATTGTCATGGGAACACCTGGGACCAGGAGTGATGGAGAAGCAGGGACTTCTGGGTCTTGCGATTTCTCCTTGCCCCGGGGGCTAGCTGGGGCCTCTGGGCTAGTTTTTAGCCTCCCTGAGAAAAGGTCAGGTAGGGTCCCCTTGGGAGGGACAGTGCAGCCAGCTTATGTCGGTAGGACAAGCTCTCACCACAGAGGGAGGACACGGTCACACAGATGCCCCAGGATGACTTACTATCTTGCCTGGTTCTCCCACAGCACCTGAAGGGCCTCGGGGTCCTGGCAGTCCTTGATCTCCCTGCAAAGCAAAGCAAGACTCAAGAACGTACAGAGGCAGGTACAGTCAGGTGTTCATGAGGAGAAAGCCAGGTGAGCTGCCCTGGATGGCAGCAGCACTCTCCCTCCCTCCTGGCTGTCACCAACCCCTGCTTTGTGCTTACCCTTGCTCCTTTGCTTCCAACCTCACCGGGCAGGCCACGAGGACCCTCTGGACCAGGGTCTCCCTGTGAGAAGGGTAAAGATATTTCTGGTCAGGGATGTCTCCAATGCTGTTTGTGTGCATGGCAGTGCTCCTTGGAGCAAGGAGGCATGATGTCATTCTCAAATCTGGTGTTTCTTGGCTTGAAACACAGTGTCAGGGCAGCATGCCCTCTGAACATGTCTCTTTTAGCCTTGAGCTTTGCTGTCCTTCATCCCCTCTCTGGATCAAGCCCTGGAAGAGGAGGCTGTACCTGCTGCCACCAGGGCAGGCAGTGGGCACAGTGGGAGCAGAGCACACATGCAGAGCCCACTGGGATCTGCAATTCCCAGCTCTGGTGTTGGACACTTCATGACTGGGCAGTAGCGCATCACACACACCAGTCCTGTGCATCTGGGGCTCATTTGCAATGGTCTGGGCAGTTGCTTTACTCACCCTTTCTCCTTTGGCCCCAGGAGTGCCTTTGCCGCCTTTTGTCCCTGGATCTCCACGTCGACCCTTGGCAGACACAGAAAGTCACATAAATGATATTTGAAGATGGATGCTACCTGAACAGTGACGCCTGGCTGCCCTGCCTTCTCCCTCCTGTTCCAAGAGACGTCTCCTTGCCCCCTTCGCAAGCATGAGCCTGGCAGCGGGGGAGCAGGGATGCCTGTGCTGGCCCTGCTTGGGGGATCTTGCCTTTGGCTTTTGGGAAGCCACAGACAGACTATTCTTTCAGGAGGGTGGTCACCGCAGTGACCACAAACACTCATGGTTCATTCCCTCAGGGTTAAAGACTGCTTTACTTCCAGCTCATCTGGTGTTGCTTCCCCCACGAGATCTCGCACAGGACGCAAGCCGGCTGGGCTCTGGCCTCTTGGAGCTGGTGGAGCCGTGCTGCTGTATTGTGCCAGGGAACATAATCTCCAACCCACTCCCCAAATTTTGCAGTGCCCCATCACATTAGCTTGGGTCTCCATGGCACCATCAATGTCGTGACACGGCTGCGATTTGACACTGGCCTTTTCAGAGAGCTCTACCATAACAGCCAGCAGATCTCAACTCTGCGAGCTCCTGTGAGAAGCCAGAGGTTTGGGGAACTTGCTAGAGTACAGCCAAAGGATCCCTGGGCATCCACAGAGGCATTTGTGGGAATACAGGATGCTTCTCTAAGGTGAAAGGGTTAACATCAGGTTTAGGATTATGGAAGTACTGCTCTGTGAAGACGGGGGAGACAAAGAGATCAGCATCTGCACATCTTTTGGGATGCAGAAGGCAGGGCAGGTAGGCTAAATAGGGCAGCTTCTCAGAGCTCATCCATGAAACTGCATCAGGATCCCGTGGTGTGCCCACTGTCCAGAGAGCTATTCAGACACTTACAGGCTCTCCTTTGGGTCCAGGAGCTCCCGTTTCACCTCTTCTTCCCTTACTTCCAGCAGGCCCTTGAGCTCCAGGGTTGCCTGGAAGTCCCTTGGAGAAGAAAAAGAAATACAATTTGTTGGAAGAGAGGTCAAGGTGCACCCCCCCCGCCTCTTGTCCTGTGTCAAGCAGTCCACTCTTGAGCAGACGTGTGTATGAGAACACATGAGAACTTATGCTTCCACACACCCACCATGCCTAACATGTCAAAGCTATGTGCACAGGGTCCAGCCTTGGAGCAGTGTGATGCTGTGTCACCTTTCCTTCAACAACCAGCGCAAAGGCTTGTCAACTCTTCCTTACAGCATCTGTCCAGCCCTGCCTAAAGCCAGAGGGCTACTTCAGCCTCCTCCACTATCTCTGAAGTAACCTGCCATCAGCATAGCAACCGCTTTGGCTATAAGGTCAAGTATAGAGGGTAAAGCCTGCATTAGATCTCTGAGCAATTAATTGTTAAAGTTTGCTCACATGAATAAAAAAAGCCTGCAAACACTGGCACTGCCACAAACAGTGAGGAAGTCATGAGACTGGCAGGGGAAACCATGGCCAAACGGGGCCTTTCTACCCAGGAGAAGATGGGAAGAGGAGGAAAGATGTAGTGCAATGGATCGGCTAGAAAGGTAAATCCTCCTAAGTCTATTCTGCCTGCTTTTCTCTGCTCTGAACAGATGCTCAAGACCCTTTCTCATTTTGCTCTCGGCAGCTGCAGGGACGTTGTGCAGTCCCCTTTCCTGTTGCCCACTCTACTGGTGGAGACACTCATGGCAGGAGAGCTCCCTCGACCACCCAGGGTCTTGTGCTGTCTCCATGCTGCTGGGCTAATTTGCAGAATCACCAGGATGCGTTGGCAAGCAGTCATTTTTATACTGCACCTGCCCTGTGACCAGCAGCTGATACTGCTCCGGCTCCGTGCCACATGGAGCAGACCCTAGTAAGACACTGCAGACATCTGAATCCTGCATGAACCTACCGGGCTTCCTTTTTCTCCTGGAGGTCCCGGGGGTCCACTGCGACCAGGCCGGCCAGGATCTCCCTGAAACAGCCAGAGAGCAATGGTCATTGCCTGTGTCATCACGAGCATGTTGTTGCGCATCACTGACGTGCGCGATGAGAGCCCAAGGAGCAGGGCTAGCAAGGCTCTTCCCTCTGCTTCTGTGTCTGGTGATGGGATCCAGACCCCAGAGCCTATGGGCTCCATGAGTTACGAAGGATTTAAGAGTAAATATAGGCAATGGTGTTTAGCCGTCCCCACTGGTGGCCTCTGCCCATACTCTCTGCTCACTGTTCAGAGCCCTTGTACCTTTATGCCTTCATCTCCTCTTTCACCTTGGTTTCCTGCATCTCCTGGGTAGCCATCAGGGCCCTAGGGAAGGAAAGGACAAAGAACCACACATTTTGCAGTGGCAACAGTATGCACTTTCCCTGCAGAATAAATCAACTGGCTTAGAAAGTTGCTCTAGAGACTAAAATAGTTTTTGCTTGTTGCTAGTGTTGACGAAAGGAGCAGCTCCTCCTCTCAATGTGGAGGGGAGGGACATTGGGGGATCCCAGCTTACTTGCATATGGAAAGGAGGCACAAAAAATCAGGCTGTGGTCCCCACTCTGGCGATCCCAGGCCTGGGATCAGATCATGCAATTGATAGGAAAATGGGCCAATAGCCTCTCATTGGCCATCTTTTCTACATGTGCAACTTATTCAGCAGCTACACAGCTAATGTGCTGAATGAAAGACTAAAGCATTTCTACCTTGTCACCGGGGTCTCCCTTGCAGCCTGGTGGTCCAATTCTCCCCAGCTTGCCCTGGAGAGATAGCATTCAAAAGAAAAAAAGTGAGAAGCTGTAGCTGTCTGAAGGGAAAATATGGCTTTTCTTGTTAACAGTTACTAATTTTTAACATCATCTGCTGACCATACCTGTCATCAGCTAGAGGATAAATAGCACGTGTATTCCTTAAACAGGAGTGTGGCGTCCAGAGACAAATGGAGGAGGAGAAAGTAGTCTAAAAGCCCTGACTGGTAGCACGGGTGTTGGTGGGAATTCAAGCATGCTTATCCCGCACATGTGCCCTGGGTGATGGACACATCCCTTGAGGCTGGATTTGGCAGTCACTCACGTCCACAGTTGTGCTGGTCCTCCGTTGTGCATCTCGTGTCAGAGCAGCTCAGGTCTGCAGTAACCACGCTGCCTGACGGATGCTGTGAGAGCAGTGACCGCCTTGCTCTGCGCCCCATAATGGCTTTGCCGGCAGCACTTAGACAGCTTGCCCCGGCTAGAGAGTGGGGACTGAAGGACTTTAGTGTTTTAGAGCTTCAGCAGGCATTTGAGGAGTGGGAAGAAGAACTGGTATTATCTCACAGATGTACTTGGCTGGGTATACAAGCAAGTGCAAAGCAAAACCAATGTGTGCTGGCCAGTGGACAAAGCCAGCTGAAATAATCTCAAATTAGGCTATCCTGCTGTGGTACATCTGCATGGCATGCAGATCTAAGGGAGGTCGTGGCCCTCTACAGACACCATAGAGGGGACAGAGGATTTCAGGGACTTTGTTACAAGGCACTTGAACCTGGCTTTAATATTAAGAACAAGCAGTAGCTTAGAGATGAAATTTCAGATTCTGTGACGAATTGCCTTGGAAACCAAATTTCTGCAAAACTTTCTGTGTATGTGTCCTGTAGGGGTCACTAACACTCAAGATGAGATGTCTACACCCAGATGGTGTAGGCCATATCACCTCCTGCAGCAGGACTGGCTGTGTTACACATCTAGTTCCTGCAGAGAGCTTGCTGACGGAGGGATAGCACTTCTGTGACCTGAATTAATTAATCTCCAGCTAGCTCAAATATTTCTACATATGACATGCAGAATAACGTGCAAATAAGTTCATAGAAAGCTCAGTCAGAAAAAAAAGCTAGTGTGTGGGATGGGATAAACAAAACAACCTGTGGGGACAAGGGAGGGTAAAGAAATGAAACATCAGGAGCAACACTACAGGGTGCTCCCAGTGTTGTTACCTTCTGTCCATCGGTGCCGTTCCTGCCTGCCAAACCAGCGGCACCCTGGGATCAAGGGGGAAAAGAAGAGGGATCAGCGATCTGTTAACACACACTCAAGGGTTGGTAGCTGGAACAACATGCAAGTTAGAAAATGTCCTTTCTTACCCTCCGTCCATCGGATCCAATCTCGCCCTGGGGGAAGAAGAGGACGGGAGTCAGACAGTCTGCCTACATCCCTCCCAGCCATTTAGGTCAGCAAAAACATCAACACTTCACAAGATCATGCAATGCCTGAAGGAGACAGGCTTTGGGATGCCCCTGGAAATCCCTCCCCATGTCCGCAATTACATATTAATAGGGTTGTTATTCTCCCCATTACAGCTAAACTCTCCCTCTTTGCAACAGAAAGGTGTGCATCCCCTGCCAAGTGCCCAGACAGCCATTTGGTCTCTTCTTTCTCACCTTCTCTCCTTTCAGCCCTGGGACACCCTAGACAAAAAGAAAAGAAGAAAAATGCTGTGTTAATGCCTGGGGATCAGCAGGAGTGGAGGCAGCAGCATGCCGGGGGTCTTGCGTGGGAAACAGGCAGGGGGAGAGGGAGAAGCAGCGCTCCCCTTGCTTTACCAAAAATCAATGAATGCAAAGAGTTCAGTCACCGGCTATGGGATTCTTACCTTGGGACCAGGGTATCCGATCGGACCTTCAATACCTGGGTCACCCTTAAGGGAAGAAGACACAGTGAGTTAGCTCGAGCGTGGCAGAGATGTGGTCCCAGCTAAGAGCGGGGCAGCACTGCTGGCTGCGGCGGGGGGGGACTTTCCACAACTCACCTGTCGTCCCTTCAGCCCAGGGGAGCCTGGTTCACCCATGTTCCCCTTTGCACCCTAAGGAAAGAAAAAACCCAACATAAGTCAGAGCTTGGTGATGACTGTGAGAAAATGGCAATTTCTGGGAGCATCAGGCTCTTACAGAGTTTGGGGCAGCGTGCTGGTGGAGCAGGACCTGCTTTATTCCGGGGAAGTCGGGGGAAGAGTGTATGGGAAAGGGAGCACACAGAGCTGGGGGCAGGAGAGTGGGACGCCCTGCACTCGTGAGAGCTCTGCTCTTGAGGGTGGGAGAATTGGAGACAACTGCTGCCTCACTCCTGTTGTCCTCAGGTGCTGTCTGTGGCTGGCACGGCCGATGCACGGATACCTCTCTGCACTGCTGTCAATGCATCAGCCTCGGCACGCACATGAACACTGCTGCTGGCTGTGTGCTCCATTCACTGCAGCACAGCAGTCTCCCAGGGCCAAGTCAGATGCTGGGGAATTATTTCCCACCTGGGTGCTATGCCTGTGAAGACTGCTGCAGTCGAGGTGAGATCTAGGGCGTCCTGCAGTGTCTGTAGCAGGCACGGGCATTATTCTCTTCCCACAGGTTGGGGCGACTTACCTTCTGCCCTCGGTATCCCTTGGGACCGGGTGGACCTGCAATCTCCAGGCAGCTCATCTTGTAGCACTGAAATACAAATTAAACAGAAGGTGTAACTGCTGCACTGCAGCATGCCGGCTGCTTCACATGCTGAGCCACCATGCACCTGAAGCTCAGCTCTGCACCACGGCTTTCCGCGCACCTCTCCCCGTGACCACAGTGCTAAAAACTACTATGGCTCCAGCTGGGTCAGAGTTGAGGCAGCAACAATCATGCAGAAAAATGCTGCGCGTAAATTAAAAGCAGAAAGTTGCCACAAGCACATTCATTATGGCTTGGCTCCGGGCCCAAACTGAAAGAACAGAACTGCTAAGTGTCAGGCGAGGTGGTGTAGGCTTGCTCTTCTGGGCCCATCAGGGGATGTGCACGCCCTTTGCAGCATCGCTCTGCACACTCCTCCCTATGTATGCCAAACCCTGTCCATGATACCAGCAGGGCAGGAGCTTCAGCTTGCAGAGAATCTACAAAACATGCCTCCAAAGTGATAAAATGAGTCTGTTCAATAGGCCTGAATTAATTGCAGGTGAGGAGGAGGCAGAAAGTGAAGAGTCCAGTATGTCATTTTAACCACTGGGCACGGGGATGGATCCCCAGGCTCTGCACTGATCCACAGGTGGGCAGAGACCCATCCCATGCAGCTCGCTGCAAAATCTGGCCTGGTACTTTGGGATACGAGCTGGTCTTCTGTAAGTGAAGCAATTTAAACCCGTGTTGTGTGGCAATGGCATAAAGATGCTGCTCACTCACCTCTCCGTAGGCTTCGTGTTTCTGCAAAGGAGAAAACAGGATGAACAGAACCAGTTAAGGTGGTCAGCCCCAAGAGAAAAACAGCATCTCACCCTTGGAGGTGTGTGTGACGGTAAAGGAGAGGAGGTGATAAAGGTCCCATGGCTTTGAAGACGTTCTCAGCAGAGTCCCTGATTAACAGTGTCTCACAGGTGGGGCCTCAAAGACCATGCTGATGGTGAGCATATGTCTTAGTGCTGCACACTCTTCCACACACCCCTGGATGGGGAGCAGGCTGTGGTATGGGTCTGGCCTTGGGCAAGAGCCAGGACTAGGGTGGCAGCCTGCCCAGACATGCCGGGGAACAGAGGTGCAAACGAAGGAGTCCTGGCAGAGCACCTAACCAGAGAAATCAGAGGTGCTCGAGACTCCATTTGGCCCATAAGTGCTGAAAGGACATAGAAAAGGAAGGGAAACAAAACGGAGGCTTTTTCCTGCTAGAGGTGCTCTCTAGAGCCCTGCCAAAACCCACTGCGGGGCTGCTCAGAAAGCATCGCCCCCATCCACGCGCTGCTTCTCTTGTCCCCCCCGTTATACTCCCTGCACCTCAGGTGGCACTCCGTACCATAGCTTGGATTATCCTCTCAATGGTGTTCACATCGGTGTCCAAGGTGTCCTTCTGCGTGATGGCGTAGTTGTTGCGGTACAGCTCGTGTGGCAGGTTGGCAATCTCTCGCAGTCCGTGCTCGTAGACATTCTCACTGGGGGCCACTGCAAAGAGCTTGATCCCCATGTCTCGCGCCCTCTCAGCCTGCATCTTCATCCCCCCGCAGGGGCTGCCAGTGACATGGCCATCAGTAATGACTACCGCAAAGTTCACGCCCGAGGCCATCTGGGTCTGGATCTGCTCTGTCATGTTGGAGATAGCGCAGTCCGTGAAGGTGCCCCGGCCAAGGTAGTTAATAGCGGACAGCCTGGGGAGGTATATGTCTTTGCTGCTCGTTAAAGGGCTGTAAATTTCCACCACATCTGAGTAATGAAGTCCACCAAACTGCCAAGTGATGTAGACTTGGTTCTGGTAGAGCTCATTCTCCAGTTTATCAATGAACACAGGGATGAACCGCTTTATTTGATCCACAAGGCTCTGGATAGGCACAGTCTGCAGAGCAACACTCTCCGAGGTGTCAATGATGAAGTACACATTGATGGGGCAGTTCCTCTTTTCTGCATGGAGACAATTATTCAGACCATGTCAGAGCACTTCATGCACCGCTGCACCCCCTTCACTGTCCCCCAGAAACCTGGACTGAGAAGCGTATACAGACAGCACATAGAGGACAGCACGTGAAGTTGTGAAGAGAGCAAACCACAGCACGAGGCTCGAGATTCAGCTTCCTGCAAGGGTGTTGCAGCTCTTACTAATCAGGAGTTATTTCCACCTAGGTTGGAGGAAATGAGGAAACTGAGGACTAAGTGCCAGGTTTGAACGAAGAAGAGCAAGGGTATGACTTTTGCTCTCCTGTGCTAAATGAATGCGCCAGGCTGCCTGCCAGGCTTCTGGTTGCTCTCTGATTTATAAACATTTCAAAAAAAAGTCGTACCCAAGTGTGATACTGGAAAAAGCACAAGTCCCACTTAGCTCTAGCAGTAACATCTGTGTTCAGGTCAGACGACTCGCCAGTGCCCAAGACTTCAAAATCCTAACATCTGCCCACTATTGAATCAATCTTGAAAATCTTGCCATTTTTTGTAAAAGTCAGGCTGGACACGTAAATCTCCTCCTCCACATTGCAACTGAAAAGAGCTGAAATTGTCAAATTCAAAATGGACTGTTCTTTGACATCAGATACAGAGCTGAGCTCTGGAGACTGACCGGTATTTACTACTGCATCAGCTGGGAGAAGCACCACTGGCAGACCCCAGCTCTTCAATCTCTACCTCTCTGCACTCCAATGCAAACCCAGAAATGGGAGTTTCGGTGGAGGATGGTGTTCCCTACAGGCAGATCGCTACCCTGGGGCACTGCCCAGGAGTGCAAAGGGGCAGGAGAGTTGTAACGTCAATTCCTTGTGAGCAGGATCTACAACTAAGCATGGCCATTGCTTTCAGTGAAATTTCTGCTTACAAAGGAGAGAGACACTTAAATTGTCTGGTTAATACCTGCACAGGAGGTAGGACTGACATCTCCAGGATCCCCATCAAACTGAGCATGGAGAGGAACTAGAGCCACGCAAAGGAGAGTGGAAAAAAAGGCTTCTCGGAACATCTCAGCAGTTCCTCTGGCTATTTAGATGCCTGTGGGAAAACACAAGTTACATGTTAAGCACGATATACAACCCCCTAGCTCTGCTGGGAAGATACAAAGCCAGCCAATGCTCCTTGTAAACCCTGTGTGTGAAAAACACGACCTCTCCATCCTGTGATGCATCACTAGGCCACTGATGTAGACTTTTCTATTGACTTGAAAGCTAAGCAATTAAAATATTTCCTTTGTTGGTGTATGGGCAAATGATATAAAAATGCTTTAGCTTCTCTGTCAGTCTGAAGGGAGGGATCAGGTGGTGGAGCTATTGACAGTGCGTCAAGATCTCCTGATTTCATGGTTTCTCTCCAGGTGTGTGTCTGTCCGCTCCATGACCACATTGACGCCATCACCTCTGATCCACGCGGATGTAAGGATCCATGCTCCTTTCTTGGCAGGTCCTTTCCATCTCCAACTCACGATGTGGTTGTGGTGATTGCCTGCGTATACCGAAAAGGTACAAAATCCCTTGCTTAACAGTGCTGCTTTGTAGGCTGCACAACCCATGGACTGAAGGGATGAATAAACAAGCACTTGAAGAAATGCACATCTTTAGCATTCAACCATCACTGGGCCTCTGAGGTCCAGCTGCACATGGGAGTATATTTTGTGTAGGGTTATGATAAATTAAGCAGCAGAAGAGTTAGAGATCTGGTTTGAAAAGTTCTTGGGAATGTATATGTAAGTGTTCAGAGGAACTGAGGCTTTGAAAGGATATTCACAGACAAAACCCAAGCGACACTTGTCAACAGCAAAGTATGTGGAGGAAGAGGCGATGCTCGCCTTTATGTCTAGAGGACAATTGCACTAACCCCTTGATGAAACACAGACGAAGTAGTAGCATAGACACTTTTCTGCTTGGTGATCAACAAGGGGCGTGTGTGATCTGTTAGGAAAAGAAGGCCTGAGTCCAGTCCAGAAGGAGAACTTCTTCTGTAAATGGCTTTTTTGGGTAGCTCTTGGAAGAGTGCAAGGCTTGAACGGACACTGACAGTGCATTCAGTTGCATTGGCAGTGCATGGCGAGGGCAAGTTAGCAATGCAGCTGAGCTGCTGTCTTAGTTGCATGAGAAACGGCATTACCTGAAGAATACAGACAGCTCAGCTCCACCTGCATCTCTCTAGAGACCTCTCTCCACATGGTGACCAGCTATTCCCTGGTGGGACATGTCCCGTTCCAGTTTACACTGCAAGCTGCAGCGCATCACAGGGTTCTGCAAACTGGTTTATGCTGGAAAGGCTGGTTCCTATCAGTGCTGCTGATATCCTTCCAACAGTGACAGCCTTCCTCCTTACTAAGGTTTATGCATATGCTAACAAGCCTGTGAGAGGCAGTGCTCATGCTGGATTTTAGACAGGGAAAGGAGAAACCCTTATGCTCCTTAGAGATCTCCTGGGGGAAGGGGACAAGATGTACAGAGATCCGAAAGCTTCAGGAACACCAACTTGAAGAGCTTCACAGACATGGCTCAGCAAAGCCCTCTGACATCGAGGGCCTCTCACGTGCCTCCAGCTTAGCACTCAAATGTCCCTACCAAGTAGTTCATGGGTCCTTTTTCCCCCCTTCCAGCTCAGAGAGGCTGCACAGCTCTTTGCAAAGAGACCTCATGAAGTCCTTGCATAGGTAAGTGTGGCTCAGTTTTCATTGCGCTGCGGAGAACAGAAGAGGTATCGTAAGGATGAAATAGTTACTTTAATGCTAAATCATAGAATCATAGAATCATAG
>NW_009214545.1:0-4665 GCF_000690835.1 Fulmarus glacialis
ATTCTATGATTCTATGATTCTATGCTTTATGACCAGCCCATCTCTTGCACCCCTGCCTAGTTCTATTTGGGTGTCAGGGTGGAAAAGCAAGGTCCTTCACTGCATGGGGCAGGTGGTTTCACAGCTGCTCTAGCCTGTGTCAGAAGTAAAGGGAAAAAAGAAACAGGGCCTTCCATTTACTACCTCTACCTATTTCTTTCCAGTCTACTGACTTGAGAGAAGCATTTCCACTCCTCCACTGCTGTCCAAGTCTCTAATAATTCCACCAGGGGTACAAGACAAACTCTGGGGCCCCATGGCTTGTCTGCGTGGAGAAGTGAAAGTTAAGTAAGACTCTGTATATTGATGTTCTGCTAAATCAGTACATAGTCATGATGGGTGATATACTTGAATTCTTTTAAAAACCGACACCAAAAAAGTATTGCAATACCATGAAGTATTGTGAAACCATTAAACTAGCTATAATTGGGGTGAGAGCAGGCTGTGGGTAGGGGCAAGGAGGTTTTTTTCCATTATTTCACTTATTCCACATTATTTTCATGTTCTCAAATCACCGATTTTGTTGTGGGACCAGAATTTGCTTTGTGGGACTCCATTATCTGTTTCTGTGGTTTTTGGGGCCCCCACCCAGACCTCCTTAGCACACCTCCCTCCTTGTCCTACCCCTTCTTCCAGAGGCCATGGGTAGTATGTTCGTGGCAGAATTTCTCTGTTGGGGTGCTGGAGGACCTCTACCAGATAAAGTAATGGAGATGTGTTACCTCCTGCTAGACTTTTCCCACCACATTGCTAGAGAGGAGGAGGCACAGTCAAGGTCCCCCTTGAATGTTTCCCTGCCCCAGTGAGGACAGACCTCAGAAGTTGGTCCAAGCTAGTTAGATCCCACTCTTACATGTGCAGCTTTATGAATGTGACTAGCCCTGGGAAGGCTCACGCACCCCTTCCAGGACTGAGATTAAAGTTGGTTCATGGAGAAGTGAAAATTGAGTAAGATAACTATGACACAGGGATATTTGTTCATTAACAGTTCAGCATTACAGCTGTGGCAATATGGGGAACTGAGTGTTCCAAATTTCTGAATCATCTAGCTCGTGAATATTTATCTTTTCTTTCGAGGAGAATTGACTTAGACAATATTGATTGTAGACTGGCTGTTTTCAGTGTGTTGCAACTCCTGTTTCTGCTGCTTTTCTGTTTGTCCAAAGATATATTCCTAGCAGGAAAAAGGGCCCAAAGAATCTGACTATATGCTTGGAAACTCATATTACTTGAAGTGACGTGATTAAGTGCAAGTATGCATGTGTTTATGTGTATGTAGTAAACTATAGTGCACCTGCACAGATAATGAAGACAAATTAGTATAGGTATACAAGGAAGATGTATTTGATAGTCAGTAGAATTTACATAAGAATCAGTGATCTAAAATGGAAACAGTGCTTTCCATAGTTGGAAAGCAATTCTAATGTATATAATTAGTGATTGAAATTCAATAGCTAATGAGATGAAATAGATTACCTTTTTTTTGTAATAAACCAAGATAAATTATAATCAGTGTGTTTCATTTAATTGCATCAGTAGCTGTAGTTATGACTTTTAATTTGGTATTTTATACTAATTTGTTAACTAAGTTATTCATCCTATGTGTTGTCTATCAGGGTGATCTTTTATTTGTATGGCAATGAAGATCAAATCTGCATTCAGTTAATAATACATACCAAGAAGTAATCGACGTACTGCGAGGAAATCCTGCTATAATCTGATGTAATTGGAAAAAAATGCATAAGTTGCATAAATGGATCTCATACAAATGAGTCAGTATATGCTATGGCACCAAAGGAAAAAAACCTTACAGATTAAAACTGCATGGGGTTTGGACAGATGTGGTTATCCATTTGTGTCTGGCTATGGTAGTTGTCAGGGCAAAAAAAATCTCCACTTCTTTGCCAGCGTGCTAGTGAACCTTGATGTTTAAGCACAAGTTATACTTACAGAGTCCTGCTTCTACAGCTTCGGTTGTTCAGAGACAAGGTTTAACTGTTTAAGTGTCTCCCTACAAAATCTTTGCAATTAAAGATCAAAGAAAAATTGGCAATATATTGGTAAAGGAAGGTTTAAAGCCATCTGCAGCCTGGGAAGAAGAGGGGGACCTATCACGTTCTGTGGCAGGTCTGACTCAGCCGGAGGGTGTGCCTAAATGAGCTGTATTCCCTAGAGTAAGGGTGGACCCATTTATCCATCATTAGCGCAGTAAAACAGTGTTAGCACGTTACCTACTTACCTGTGGCTAGTGCTGGGCTCTGCGTGCCTGTGGAAGCTGCTGGAGCCTTCTGCAAAGCTTGTGGAGCTTTGTAGTATATGTTGCTGTGATAGGAAGGCTGCAAATCTTTGGGTTTTCTTGGAAAGTTGGAGATCTTTCGGAGATTTCCTCATTTCTCTCTGTATACGATGATAAATCCAGCTGCTTGGAAGAGGTACTGCAGCAAATCCACCTGCTTTTGCAGAGGGGGCTCTGTAGATACAATATAAAGGGCCTCTGTCTTGGGTAGCAGAGCTGTAGGAATATTGCTGCCTCATGGGCTTCAGTTTGCAAAACTTAGGCTTAATCTCCCTGTGGCAGGGAACTCTGTGGCTGGTCTGCAGTTATAAGTGTCAGTGCCCATGCAGCACCCCTCTGTGGACAACGACAGGTAGGAAAATATCTCATGAAACAGCAGCATGGTGGGTACCTGCAGCTGCACCCCATCCTACATGTCTCTGTTGATGTCAGGCCTATGTTGAAAAAGACAGTAATTAGTATTCTTAAGACTGTCATTATTTCTGCTGTATAAGGAGGCAGGTAGTACATGGCAGAGATGGCATTCTCCTTGCTGGCATCTCTGAAGTACTATCAAAAATTTATCTGTAAGTGTCATGCAGCCAGGATCGTGCCAGTCATCAGCTGAGTGGCATTCAAAAGTAGGTGGGAGAAAGTCTTTGTGAGATAAGTGTAGAAATAAATCCTGATGAATGCACCTGGGTGGATCAGATAATACTTGGGATTATTCCAAAGCTTTCAGTTATGTGTCTCTACAGCTAGATAAAATGTGTCATCTGGGGTGTAGTGTACAAATGGAACAGATAATTCTGTGCTTGCCATGAATCTGGGTTAATTATATTACTACATGCAATTACTTGGCTTATTAAAAGACAATACAGTAAGATTCAGTTTTGCAATTCAGTATTTACTGATGCTAAAAAGCTTTTTGCCTGGGGGGGTGTTGGGAAGCACAGCTGAAGGAGTAGTGTGGAGTCCGGTTTGCTCCTTGCAGGCAGGAAGAGTCAGAGTCAGCCCTTCTATATTTGGGTGTAGCTCTCCTTGACTTCAACCAGAACACCTACCACTTGTCCAGGACAGAAATTTTGTCCTCAGTCAAAATGTTATTTTTGAGGCTGTAATGATGTAATTGTTTGGGTATTAGTTTTCTATATTGCATCAAATTAATCTGCCTGTGCATATGAGAAACTGCTCATTGTGAATTCATGTGGATTGTGAGGGATACCATACTCTGTCATCTTGGAAATTGTTGGTGGGTTTGTTTCCCTTTAATCCTTAAACTCTTCATTGTAAATGAAGTTAATTCGCGCTGAAACCACAGAACAGAGCTTCTATTTGCCTGCTAGAAAACTGTAGGTGTATTTATTATTCAGTAAGGCTTTAGAAGCAAACACAGATACTTATAGACCAACTCTAAATTGGGTCAAGGAAGTTGAATATAAACATGGTGCAGTCAGAGGGCAAAAGTGATGAACTTCCACAGGTAGTTGAGGAGCTTTTACATTCAGTGACAAACTCAATTCCCAGACATATAGGCTACTCAATATTTAAAAGCATGCATCTCTTATAAAAATATAGGAATTTCTTAGTAATCCAGCATTCTTTGCTGTAGAAAAGATATGGCTGGGGAGATACACTAGTGGTCTATAAAATCACAAAAGGCATGGGAAGGGTGGAAAGGGCTCACTCTTTCTTTCAGTAAAAGAACCAGAGAATTTCAAGTGAGGTTGGTAGGAAGTAGGCTCAGACAAGAGAGGGTGGTTCTTTACACCACAGGGCTCCTCGCCAAAGATGGTACGGCAGGTAGGAGCTAGCCTGGGCTCAAGTGATGACTGGACAACTTCAGGGTGGAAGAATCCAGTAAGAGTTACTAAATATGTGGAAACCACATCCAGCTCAAGAAGATCCTGAGGTGAAAAGTATGGGAAACTAGGAGAGTAGTAATGGGAAATACTGTACATTTGCCTTTCTTTTATACTCTTCCTCAGCCATCCACTTATGGCTACTGTTGGAGATAGGCTAGCGAGACCTTTGAGCTCGTTCAGAACCGCGATTCTTCATCTGATGATAACAATGATGGGGTAAGTGGTTTGAGGAATGGCCAATATAGTGGTAAAAAGAATCCTGGGAATCTGATAAGTAATTTAGAGCACTGTACAGTAGAAATAAAAATATAATGAATCATCATTTTTCCTCTACTTGTAAAATGTAAGTAAATGTAAAACAGTCTGTGATTTTTGAAACCATTGGAAGGAAAGAAGAAGGGTTTCTATTTTTTTTTTTTTTTTTCAGGAGGCAGTTAGAGAGTGCATCTTTGCATGAGTTATAGAATCATAGAATTGTTTAGGTTG
>NW_009214546.1:0-12013 GCF_000690835.1 Fulmarus glacialis
GGCGCCGCCTCCGCCAGCCGCGTCGCCTGGAAATGGCTGCCACCGCGCATGCGCACAAGGAGCCTCCCCCCCGCGACCGTTGCGGTTGAGAGCAAATGCTTGGACCCTCAGCGCTACCGCTTGCTGTTGGATGAAGAAATGAAACGTTCAAAGAACACACGAGAAAGGCAGCGTATGAACTTTCATTAGACAGCAGTTCTACATGTTGTTCTCTAACTGCCAAGTCCTACAGAGTAAACAGGTTGCTGCCAAGCTGTTGATACAGCATTTCACCCATGGGCTGACTGGTCTTCTACAAGGTGTATTCATCATTTCTCACTGAAAACTGATGTTGTATGAACTACGGAAAAATACCAGACTGAGATTTATCCCCCTGCAGCTCTTTATCTTCTAGCCATCACGGAAATGAGGACGATGGTTAAGACGATGGTTCCAGCAATTCCACCAACTGTCATTCCCACGATGTCCCCATGCACCTGCCTTGACTGACACCTGTCACCCGTAAAGAAGAAGGCTTGTCCTGACGGGCACCTGGGAAAATAAAGTACACATTCACATGGATCAGGAGTTTTGTCCTGCCCTATAGGCCCATCTCAAGGTCCTCACACTCACTATCCTGGATGGGCAGTTCCCATTAGAGAGGCTCACGTCATAACATCCCCACCTTGTTTGGAGGCGATTTACATCCCCTGAAAGCACAGCAGAATGGGGTTTCTTTGCCTCCCTTTATGGCTGCTACCAGAAACCAGTCACTGCAGTGAAGTGTTTTGTTCCTACTGTTCCTTGAAGACCTAGTGGCTCAGACCTCTGAGGTCTGTAGCTCTGAATACTCATTAGCTGCATCATTTGGTTCAGAAGAAAGTCAGATTGGACATTAAGAAAAAATTCTTTACTGAAAGAGTGGTCAGGCCTTGGAACAGGCTGCCCAGGGAAGTGGTGGAGTCACCATCCCTGGCAGTATTTAAAAGACATGTAGATGAGGCACTCAGGGACATGGTTTAGTGGGCATGGTGGTATTGAGTTGATGGTTGGACTCGATGATCTTACAGGTCTTTTCCAACCTTAATGATTCTATGATTCTATGGTTCTATGATTCAAGGCAAGCAGGGAAGAGGTCCGTGGTACCTGCATCTTGCTGTCCCTTTCACATTCACACAGGTTCCATCATTCTGGCAAGGGTTTGGGTTACACGGGTCTGGCAGGTAAGGCAGCTGGTCTTGAACAGGCTCCATATCCTGGGCAGCTCTCTTCTGCCTTTCAAGAATGAGGCCTTCCATGAAGGCAGGTTGTTGAGGTTCAACAGCGACTTCAGTGTTATAGAGGTGACTTAGATCTTTTAAAAAAGGAAGGAGAGGAGGAAGACATTAGATAACAGTGAGTGATGCTATATGTAGTATTCGCTATATGTAGTATTCTTCATACCAGGGGCTCACAGGGTGGACTGCAGGGTACTTGTCCATTTGCCCTTTACAGAGCTCTTGCCATAACACAGCAAGTTCTGCATATGTAAAGCACAAGATAGATAGAAAATAATACTAAAATTACGGTAACTAGTTAGGTAAATCAATTGTATTCTGTACTTTGAAAAATGATGCCAAGTGTGGCTGTTCTGTTTGAAAATAAACACAAGGAAGGCCTTTTAGTATGTTCAATGCTTGGAAATGGACATAGCTATTCTTTAGGGTGCTTAAAGGTGTCTAAGAAGTTAACCTCCAGTAAATCATTGCCATTTAGATTCCTCTGAACTCACAATCACTTTAGTCAACGTCACCCACCTGAAACTAAGACACAGAAATGCTTTTAAAAGTTGATCCCCATTAGAAGAGAAGATGACTCAGAGACAGGTGGCAATAGTTACTTGAATGTATGAAAAGAGATAGAAAGGATCACCCATTTGTTTTTGTAAGGAGAAGCAGGAAGAGGGTCTTTACCATTAAATTCTGCAAAAATAATCAGGTCATCATTTTTCAGGAAGCTTCTCCGTCTCATCTGGCTATGGGATATGAAGTTATCCCACCCCCAGGATACACTTCTATAGCAATTGCATGAGGCATCAAATTTTCCAACAATTGATGGTTTCTCCCATATTAAGGTTCCATTAACAGCTGCAAAGAGAATATAAGTGACAAATAAGAACCACAAAGTTCTGCAGCTGGAAGTATGACATCACTTTTTTGTGCATTACGGTGTTAAACGGGATTTATGCTGTAAAATCAAGTTCAGAACTGAAATGCCCAAACAAATCACAGAGGACTGACAAATTATCGGTGCCAGCAGGTCCTTAGATATGGTCTACATGAGGGATCTCAGTCTATGTGAGGGCGTTGAAATTCCACAACTCCCCTTTCATTGAGAACTAACCAAACGAAAGTTACCTCCGGCTAAGAGCTCCCTCCTGTGTAAGGACACTCCCTCATCAGTTTTTAAGTACCTATGGTTTAGAGTCTAGCAGATTTTGTTCATTGCTATGGTTCTGTTAAACATATTCATACCTAAGGTTTAAAACCTCCTACTCAAAAAGCGTGTACTGAACTTCCGCTGGAAAAAGTGAAGAGGGATGAAGATTCATCTCTAGTATTTTATTCTGTATCAGACTCAATATTGTCCTGTTGTTCTTATTTCTTTTAATTGCCACATCCATGGGGAATCCTACAGGTGATGTGGAACTATGGTGCTACACGCTATATAAACCTGGAGTTAAAAGGTAGCCGCTGTCTGAAAGAGTTCATAATCTGCAGTCTACACCCAGCCAAGAAAGACAGGCTTCCAATGCTGCAGACCGATCTCACAGGTGTTTTCAGGTATTTTTTTTCTTAAATACAGCTACAATGTGCATTCAGACCATGTATGTTCAAGTTAACGAAGCCTCCAAAATGCAGTTTTAAATTATTGTTGATTTACTAATGAAATACAGCACCCTTCTGACATTGCACCCTCCTGTGGTGATATGTCACCTATCATAATGGGCAAACCTCAGGTGGAACGGGAATTGCTAGCTCTTAGGAGAACTCTGTATTTAGAGTCAAACTCAGATATCCCAAGGATTGTTCATAATAACACCAACCTTCTATGTGTCACTTTTCACAGTAGATGATCTTTCAGAGACAGGAATTCTGAGTCATACACAGGAAAGTCTTACACAGGAAAGTGTCCCAAATTGGAAAATGCAGCCAAAGTTGCCCAACTCTGAATCCTACTCTCAGTCCTCTGGCTTGGATTCTTTGGCTTTCTTTTTCATCATTCCTCCAGGGAGACACCACTCACCTGAGCTAACATGGTCTTTGCTTGTGGTGAAGCTTTTGCTTGAGGACATCCTCTTCAAGACGTCAGGGTCCTGGTCCAGCACTGTGAGTACAGCTTGGCGGTTCAGAGCTGGCCACTCCAGAACACCATCGTTCTCTCCACTGCACAAGTGAAAGGCAATGCGAGAGGAGCCACTCATTCTGGAGTGGGGATACAAACTTATGCCGAAACCGTAACCCTCAGGGCTATAAAACCGGGGGCTTTGAATAACATCACTTGACGTGTTTTGGAGGATTTGGCTGAAATTCCGAATGACCCACACAGCTGTGGGACAGGGCATCTCTGTCAGTGTGACATCATCGATAGCAATCCCACCAGATGAAGAGCTGGGGTTGCCCTTTAGTCCTTGAAAGAGGTAACGGAACTTCTTCTGAGCGTTGAGGGTTACGTGGGCAATTTTCCAGTCATAGTCATTATCCGCTTTGGTAAAAAGAAAGCAAAACATCGCGATCAGCATGATTAGTGACATTACGAAGCAGCTTATTCCTAGCCATCCATTCCAGCTGCATTTTTAGACAACTGGACCTCTCACAGAGTCCTGAGGGCTAGAGATCTTAAGTTGATATTGTGATTATAATATACTCATATTGCCTTATCATCTAAATGCTTTGGACACGTTGTATTAGGAACTCTTCACACATTAGTGAATGACGGTCTCTAGTATAAAGGGCAACAGTCTAAAGGCCAAGACATAGCAAGTGGATGGGAGTCAATGACCCAACATGTTAGAATTAACTGTTGCTGCCACTTTTCCAGGGACTTATCCGTCCCTGCAAACTGCTGCAGCTTGATATAGGCAGGTTATCGCAGGTCTTGGGTTTTGAGAACATAAACGCATAGTGCCACAGTGGCTGAATTTGTCCTCTTTAGCAAAATCACCCAAAGTGGGAACTCAGTTCACATTTCCAAAATTACATATGTTTTTATATTTCTAACCATATAAAAATAGGTTGGAATCCTATCCCATCAGGCTGGGATTCTTATTGACTGCAGATGAGCACAGGTATTTACATCTGGACAGCTCACTGTCAGATCATATAACAGCCAGTGGAGGTCTAGTCAGTTGATCTCCAGCAGAGTTTGGGGTCCCTCTCAATCACTGAGTGTAACGTAACATTATTAGGAACATTGTGACTTCTGCTGTGGAGCACCTAAATTACATTATTCCAACCCACAGTTTCACTGCTAAATGCCCTCACGTAATACCAAAATCCTTAGCCGCATTGCAAGATATTCTGGTAGCTTCATGAAAATCTTCCGATTTTTGAGCCAATCCACCGCATTCATGGACTCAGTATGACAACTTTTCCTCCCCCAATATTCTATATATTCCTCATATTTCCAGTATTACCTTGAAAGGTTTGAATTTTCCTCATCTTGCGAACATTTCCAGTGCCATCATCCTCTTTAAGCCAGATGATCAGCTTGTCAGAAAGGCTTCCTGTGATCTTATAGAAGAACTGGAGGCACTGCTGAGTTCTCTTTGGGTAAAGGATTCGAGACTCTAGGACTGCCACCTCATCTGCCTTGCCAGAGCTGGTGCTGAAGTACATGAAATAGCCAGCAGCTGTGAAGAATGTGTGGAGTGTCACTGTCTCTTTCCAGATTTCCTGCTAGCTGCAGGAAAATGGTGTAAACCTATCATTTCAACTCCACTCTTTTAGTAGGCATAAGTGTAGCCCTTAACATGAATAGTAGAGGAAATGGTATGTGATAACCATCCAAGACAGACTACAGGACTAGTACTTTAGCATGTATATGGAACTCATTGCTGGCAGCTTATGTCAATTTTGCATCTAGTTGGTCGAGTTGGAAGTTGGATGCCTCAGGGATGGCAGAGATATGAGACAGAGGATTCAGTGCTGACTGCAAGTGACTAGTAAACATATTTTTTACTTGATTTATACTGAAGATAATCTAAAGGTGCAATCTCAGAGATCACATGCTATATTACCTTGTAAAGAGTAAGATAATTTCTTATCAGTGATGAAGATAATAAAAAACAGTTGGACACAAAACTAGTGCTTTCCTGACCTTGAACATGAAGCAGCTCTTTTTTACAGCTTGCTCAAAGACTTTTCGAAACTCAGCTTCTCAATTTGGGGAAATTATTTAAGAATTCCTGCCTCTCTAGTTTAATTTCCCACTAACATTTTCTGAAGTGTTCTTTCCTTTAGATTTGAAATGTCTACTTTTATCCTTATATTTACAAGGGATTCACCATTTGCACACATATCTCATATTGGTATCATTCGGACTTGTCACGTCTTATCTGTATTGCATTGCTCTTTCGTTATCCATTACAGTCTATGATTAAATTAACAAGTGAAATTCTTTTAGCTATTGTGTGAAAGCTTTACTGTGTTCAGTTTTGGGCCCTTCACTACAAGAAGGACATGGAGGTGCTGGAGCGTGTCCAGAGAAGGGCAACGAAGATGGTGAAGGGTCTAGAGAACAAGTCTTATGAGGAGCGGCTGAGGGAACTGGGGCTGTTTAGCCTGGAGAAGAGGAGGCTGAGGGGAGACCTCATCGCGCTCTACAACTACCTGAAAGGAGGTTGTAGTGAGGTGGGGGTTGGTCTCTTCTCCCAAGTAACCAGCGATAGGACAAGAGGAAATGGCCTCAAGTTGCACCAGGGGAGGTTTAGACTGGACATTAGGAAAAATTTCTTTACTGAAAGAGTGGTCAGGCCTTGGAACAGGCTGCCCAGGGAAGTGGTGGAGTCACCATCCCTGGAAGTATTTAAAAGACGTGTAGATGAGGCGCTTAGGAACATGGTTTAGTGGGCATGGTGGTGTTGGGTTGACGGTTGGACTTGATGATCTTAGAGGTCTTTTCCAACCTTTATGATTCTGTGATTCTATGATTCTCTGTGGGGGCTGGTTTCTTGGACTGTTGTCCAAGCTAACACCTAGGGCATCACCAGTTAAACCTGTAGCTGCATAAACAGTCTCCTGCATGGTTAGTGGAGCTGTTTGAGCTGCTCGGTTTATTGCGTTTGCTCTAATCATGTCAGGGGAATATTCTCCATTACCTCCTACGTGGTAGCAATGCTTTGAACTCATATCCACAGAAACCTTGCCAAAGTTACCTAATTGCTTTGTGCACATGTATGACACTTCACCATGAGTTAAATTTATGCTAAAGTATGTTAAATATAAGTATGATCACTGTTGGTCCAAGTGAGAAACAGGGTTGTGAGCCTTATTCAGGTGCCTAACTTTGTTGTTGAACTTATTATGGTATCAAACCCCCAAATCATCTAGTCTCTACCTCCTTTTTGATAAGAAAGTCAAATAAAGGTAACATTAAGCATCTATGGCAGTTAGAATATGGCCTTAGCAGACTTCAGCATGGGGATGCAGGGATCAAATCCAGAGCCAAGCTGCCAGCTCCTCTCTAAATGTTAGGCTCTACTTTCCCTCCTTCAGTTTAGCCAGTAATAAGTCAAAAACCCAAGAAGTCAAAACTGTTTGGGCAAAATACAATCCATCTGTGTTAGAAACCTAAAATTTGCTCCCACCTGAGATGACTGCAGAACCGGTTCTCCAAAAATGTCTAAATCTGAATGAACCAAGGGTCATTGAAGGCATCCAAAAGGAGAGGCACTCCCTACTCATGCAATTCATTTAGACACTCTGGAGATCCTCAGGGGCACCTACCCCTCTCCATTAGCTCTTCAGATAACGTCGATACTCATTTTGTACCGAGTCACTAGATGCTAAAGCATAAGTGCAAGTTAAGCGCTTACTTTAGACAGATTGTATTTTACCTGATAATCTCAAACAACTCAGCTGAATTATTTTTCAGTTACAATGATACTATATGGGAAAAAAAAAAAAGGAGAGAAAGAATTTTAGAAGTCAGATGAGGGTTAGGAGCATGTACTTCTAGAAGCTGTCAGATGGTTTTCTTGAGCTATATTGCATTCTTGGACCTGATCAATAAGTAGCAGCATTGTAAGAGGTTGAGGACCTGTTCTTCTTTCCAGTGAGTGTGTCACATAAGGGGAATAGTCTACTCCTAATGCAGCAAGTCAAATTTTTCCTTTAGCAAAGAGTAACAAAGCACAACTGAATGTGCTTTAGGCCAGGATTCTTTCACTCTGTAGTTAGGCAAAATTTACCACAAAAGTCACTTTTTTTTTAAAGTCTCTAGTAGTTTTCCCTGTCTAAATAATGACAAATCAGGCCCTTGCTTTTCAGAACTGTTTGTTGGGATTTAATCTTTATTCTCACTTGTAAGCTAGCACCCTGCAACTGTGACTGGGGCTGACTCCACCCTTTTTGAGATTTTCTTCCTTTGAAAAATGGCAAAATTACCATATGAAAAATAAAATTATCCTTAAACTCCTACCATAAAATACTTTGCAACTTTCTTCTACCTCCAGAACGAGCACTCCTCAAGCTTAGCTTACCATTCACTTTGCAAACACAGCATTTATGAGTGGTTATGAGTGCTGTTTCATTCTTATCATGGGGTAACATAACTCTTACTCAGACTTTGGAAGTTGCAGTAAATCCTTTTCCAGGTTATATTTAAAAGGCCTCTAGTCAAGATTGTTCTTTGTCCCCTTTTATCTTGCTGGTATGGAGAACATTCCACTGTGTTGAAAAAGCTTAATGAGAGCACGAGTGCAACTATAAACTCACACTCACAGGGCCAAGACACGTGAAAAGAAAAAGGTTTTTTTGCTTAACTAGAAACATTACAACTTGGATGTTTGCTGGGTGGTGTTCTAAATATGATCATTTAATCCTGTGTTTTCAGAGTAGCCAGTGCTGGGTTTTCTCAAGGGTTGACTACGACAGGTTCAGAGAAGTTGTTAAAGACACTGTAAAGTACACAGACCAGCACAAACATGCACAAGGACCGTTACTCCAGCTAATCCCTTTTCCATAGGAAAGTGTTCTGTTACTTCGTTTTACCTCTGCAGCGCCCAGAAAGTGTGTGGTCTTCCTGTCCTGAAGCACTGCTCTGTTGATGGACCCAGTCTAGATCATCTCTGGTGCCCTGAATCATGCCGCAGATATTTTCAAACTCAAAAGAACACTGGTCCAAAAAAGTGTGAGTTGAAGCTGAAAAAAAATGCACACGTGGTTACCTCCAAAGAAGTTCTTATTAAAATTTCTGCTCTAATTTTGGGGGGGTTTGTTTACACTAGTATAGTCATCATGTAGAGAAGACAACTCACAGCAGATGTGAGCCCAGAGACTCAAAAGAGGAAAAGTTTGATTCCTGGAGGGATTCCCTCCATAAAGATACCAACATTTGACCTCTTGACAGAAGGTTAACAAACTCCCATGCCACAGCTGAAGCACAGTGACTGGTGATGGCTGTCTTTATGCCTGCTTGTAAGCCTTGGAGAGACAAGTCACTTCTTTGTGAACAGTGGTGGTGTTGCATTTAACCATTCCTCTGCTGGAGGTTATTGTTCTTCATGGCTCACTTGTCTGCTTGATGAGCGTGAGCACTGTTCTTCCACTTCAAACAAAGTCCACACAGTTACCTTAGGCTGGTTCAGCTGAGTTTGCCTGCAAGTGGATGCTTCTGTTGGCAGATCCATGAGGACAAGAACTTCTCGCTAATAATCACACATGGTGATAACATCTTCAACCACCTTAGCAACCAACTAGACAGAGTGGTGGACTCTAGACTTAGCCAATCTCAGGTGCAAAACAATCTAATTAAGACCAAATGTCAGTAAAAGAGGACAAAGTACAGTTGCATTCACCTGCCAAAAGAGGCACAAAGAAGCTGCCCACACACCAGCAGAACACCACTACATGTCTGAACCCCTAGGAGCAACATGGAAGAAAAGATGTGAATGAATTGACTTTCATTGACTAATTGAACTTTTACAAAAGTAATGACAGTTAGCAGAGCCAAAGAGAGTGATGAGGAGGGAATAAACAGTTTGGGTCTCTACACCACAGGTCCTCTCCCATACCACCTCAAAAGCACCTGAGAAGAGTTTTTGTGGTTTTGGAGACATAACAGAAGTAAACCAGCCAGGCTCAAGTATAAACAAAGAAACAGTTTGCCATACTTAAATTATGACTTACTGCAGTTATACATGCGATTGAGTCTTTCCAGGTCAATGGCACTGAGGTCTAGACGTTGTCCAATTATGTTATCAAATTCTGGTATCTTTGCTGTGATTGTGGGGATGCTTTCATTTTTGTTAAATGAAAATGGTTGATAGTGCATCAATGATTCGTAGTCGTAGGGTGTGTTCAGATCAGTGATGAAGCTGTCATTGTACTTCAGAAAATTGTGCTTTTTATCTGGTAAAAGAACAGAAAAGTGCTTCATTTTTAGAGAAACTAGAAAGGAAATGGCTTTAGCATGGTCCTTTGTATACAGTTTTCAGAGGCAGAATTGATATACTCGAAAGCAATCACTTTACGATAAAATATTCAAATTTAGCAAGATTTGTTTATGAACTAATTTGGACAACAAAGCAGTGTCTTTAGATTGCAGTTCTGTGCCCTCACATGTGACTTCAGTAAGTTCAAAATCAAATATCAATGAGCTGTAAAGAATGGGATATGTAGGAGGTCAGATTAGATGGCCTAATAGTAAGCATCCTGAAGGATTAAGCTTAAGGATTAATGTACTCCATTCCGGAGCCTGTGAATATTGATGCAAACATTTCCCAGGTTATTAGATCATATATGAACAAGGAGAGGCCCTGGAGCCCTCCACTCATTAAGGGGACAGGACAGTCCTGGAGTGCCTCCAGGTTCTGTTCTTCTTTGAAGCAAAGAATACATTAGGAATCTGTGAAAAAAAAGATGTTTTTACCCTAGATTTACAATATGGCTATGATATTTCTATTGAAATGTCTTTTGGAAATATATTTCTCATGGTTTCTTAGAGAAAGTTTTTCACTACGAAGGCGTCTGCTAGGGCAGAGAGAGGGAGCCGTTTCACATACTTTGGTATGGAAGTAAAGAGAGATTGCTAGCATTTCCAACTACAAATATTTTCAGAATATTTGGCATTCGCTCTTCAAGAAGAAACAGCGCATGACTGCGCTCGGTCGATAATTACGGTTTCTCTGTGTAAAGGCTGCCCTTCCCTCCTGCAAGTCCATTCTGGGTGCAAAGGTCTTCAGTCCAAGGCTTGAGATTGTATAAGAGCCTGGGATTGTTTTCTCACAGATACTTGAATTGCACCTTTTATCAAAAAGGGCAAAAATCTTGCTAATTAAGTGCTATCACTTTTTATAGCTGGGGACAAAATCTTGGCAGGACACAGGCATGTGTAATGATGCTGGTTTTTAAGATCATTACCAGGCAAAGGGTAACTTCTATGAGTTTTTAAAATAAACCATACAGCGAGGAGGCTCTTTCATTAGGCTGTCTTGTGTGCTTTCTCTGAAGTCTAATAAGCTTATTAGCGTTTCTGTCAACAGCAACATGAATAGGGGATCTCTTCTCTCATCAGCCAGCTGTCTGCATTGCAGTTTATGAAAATGTATTATGGCAAAAACTGCTACCATGCTATTAAATTTGGGGTTGCAGATCACTAATGCGGGAACAGATGTGTGCGCGCGCACACACACACAGAGCACAATCATATCAGCCTTATTTCCCTTTGAGGAGCAGACATCTTTCAAATGGCTTCAGTAGAAGTTCTCTACTTAATGAATTTGCCTAACTGGAAAATGAGATTTTACAGTATGGATAGAAACCCACATAATATGGGAATTGACTGGAATGATATCAGACCAGCCCCAGGACTCCATTCAAAATAGTGTCACACTGAAGTCCATCATCTGTATCATTTTTTTGGTGTTCCAGATTTGTAGCTACTAAATACATGACAGATAAGTTGAGAGGATTGAATGATACATTTTTTTGAAAGAAAAAAAAAAGAATGCATGGAGAATTGGCACTGTTTTGTCAAGCTTTTCAATACCTCTGTACCTCATGGAGCTCACAATAGTGCATTATAAGCACATTGTAAGTCTTCTTGCTTTGGAGGTGATTAGTTACAGTGCATAGCAAAAAGGGGCCCAAAAGTCTAGGTGCTATTATCATCATCATCATCTTCATCACCATCACTCAAGATGAGACCAAGTTAGGTGAATTGATTTTAGTGCTGTTCATAACAATAAAAATGATGGTCTGCAAAATCAGTATCCACATCCCATCTGCTGCTCAGCCACCCCAAAAGAGACTACTCGTACAAAGTAGAAGCAAGCACATGGCCATTCAACTTGGAGCAATTCAAAATATCAGATACTGCACTTAAAGCTCAGCAGAAATTGCTTGTGCCAGCAGTTCTTATCTATCCAAAAGAGACCACAGTGGTCCCTGAATTTTGTTCCTTTCTGATGCTTATTTTGCATGCATTTTTCACTTACATGCAAAGATGGTGAGTGCATAAACCTGGAGACTGAAGTGATCGGTTTGTCCACACAGAGCATGAACAACTGCAGGGCAACTTTACTGCATTGACACCGTCATTGGCATTGCAAAGCACCACCACCGGGAACAAGAGTTTACTCTTTGCTAGCATGCCTTTCAGAACTTGTTATAGACTCCCGTTCACTCTTTTTCAAATATATGATCATTAAGTAGTATGGAACAAGACCTCTCAGGAGACAGCAGGAGAAACTGCCTAGGGACCAGGGGGACTGTGGAGAGTTTGCTGAAACTCATAAAGCCACTGAATCTGATGACACTAAGCCTGAAGGCAA
>NW_009214547.1:0-1315 GCF_000690835.1 Fulmarus glacialis
CACCGCCCGCTTGTCCCCGGACAGGGCTCCAAGCACATACGCGGCAGAACCGGGAAAAATAGCGAAATTAAACGGACGTGTGAGTGCAAGAAGCACTGCTGGATTCTGAACTACCCTGGTTTACTTTCCAGAAGGCAGGTGTGATGCCTGAGCCTCTCCCCCATGGGCAGCATCTCCAATCCCAGGAGGCAGCACCGCGGGCGGCTCCTCCCGGGCCGTCCTGGGCGCCGCAGGGCGCACCGTGTTCCTCTGTGCCCGCCGACGGGGAGGGCAGAAGTCCCAGCACTACGCCCCTGGTAACTCGCTCATGCCACACCCGGTACTTACGACTCTAGTGCGCTGCGTGGCTCACTGAGGTCAAAGCTGCACCGTGCTCTCCCACTGGACGGTACGGGACGCTTTGCAGATTAGGACCTGCATATCAAATACGTGACAACACGGGCATGGTGAGTGGCCCTGCTGTGGGGCAAGAACAATGCACACACAGAGGTGGCTCTGCATCTGCATTGTGGGGCGCACTGCTGCGGGCGTGCCAGCCAGTGCAAGACACATTTGGGGCTTACCTGCCAGGGCTGCAGAGGTAGCATGTTTCTTGCCCATTTCTCTGAGAAAACTTTCAACAACTTCCTGCCCAACAACAGTAATCTCATCAGGCAAAAACTGCAAAAACTTGAAAGCACAGCAGCCTCACAGGTGCACTGGCATTTTTTTTTCTTGCTTCTTTCCAGATGAGCAAAGGCAGGCATTGCCTTGTGTCATACTTAGGATCTCTGCGTGCACCCTGACCTTGCACCCTAGTGCTGGGCCTGGGGCCTGCCAGTTCTGCCCACCATGCCCACCGTGCTGCCCACCTTTGGGAGATACGTGTGGAAAATGCATGCTGCTGACACTGACCCCACCAGGGCTGCCTTTTCAGCAGCACCCAGTGGGGGCCACCCTCTCACCACCTCCAAGAAAGGGAAAGCACAGAGCAGGGAAAACCATGTGGTATCCCTGAAGGTGACATTCACGGAAGCAGTCCATATCAGGAGCTGTTTGCTTTATAGGATGCAACCTGTAGTTTGCAAACTTACAAGTGAATCCAGATGTGCACCTGGACAGCTAGGCAATAGTTCCCTTCCCTCTCCAATTCCCAGCCCCCGAGATCTCGGTATCTCTGAGCACTGGCTGAGACTGCTTAAAGGCAGGTGGAAGAAACTCAGCACAACAACCAACCAAACGCGCTATCCGAAACGCGCCCCTTGCCGCAACCCCAGCTCGAACAAGGCACACGACAAATGGCTCACCCCGAGCACCCCCATCGCCCGCCTGCATC
>NW_009214548.1:0-1472 GCF_000690835.1 Fulmarus glacialis
CCCGGCGGTAACGGGGTGGGCGCCGAGCCCGGGTGCAGAGACCAACTCCTGCCGAAGCCCTTGCCCCACGGAGGGGTCGGTGGGTGCTGTGGTGTCCCTGAGGCGCTGCTAGCCGTACGTGTGGGGGGGCTGGAGCCCGGGCAGCCTGCGGTTTACCCCAACAGCCTTCAAGCGTCGTCTGAGGTGAGAGCTGAAGAGCCTGATGGCACCTCAGCGTACGAGCTCCTCGCCTGAGCTCAGAAAAGGTACCTCCACTCTTCCATGTTTTCCACACGCTAGGTGAAAATGCTAGAGTATCAGGCCATCTCCTGTAGCCCTTCTGAGGAAACCCTGGCCGCCTCTGGCGTAAAGCGGCAATTTTACTTCAGGACCTGTATATCACAAAATGCAAACTTAGCTCGTGTCAAATCACATAGAAACCTTGGCTCTTGTGTGCTTGTTCTGTTTTGTAATGAGGTGAGAAATGTTTCTTTTATGCTTGTTACCCTCGGTAGACAAGGTGCTGTGAACATTAAAAATCTTCTGCGTGCTTTGCTTGTGTTGCATTTTGCTTAGCCTGTTTTACTTTCTTGTTCTTGTGGACTAGAACCAGTTTTCTGTTCGGCTCGGCACAAGTGACGATAGGTATGCCTTAAAAAATAGCTTTCTTGACTTCTTTTTTGATATTTTTCTATTTTCATTTTAAAAGTTACCCATAGGTTTTTAAACCCCTGAGAAATAGCTGTGATGGTTTCAACAGGATTCTTCGAAGTAGTGTATTTCAATAATTGAAAATTATTTAAAAGATTTAATAATTAATTTTAAACAATGCATTAAGTATGAAATCTTCCTGATACCCTGAAACGCAACTCTTTAGATATCCGAAAGTAATCAATTTTCTTTCTTTTTTATCCTTTGCACTTTATCTTGTTTCTGTCTTAGTTTAGGACTGGATAGGTAGGTTCAAATAACAATTTAAATTGATGGTTTTACCACTTCAAATATTTCATTATATGAAGTTCGTTTTCAACAACTTTCCTCTTAAATTCCACTGCCCTCTACTGGCTGGACCACCTGCCCAGTGCTCTTTCCTCTCCACTCTTTTTTTACTCCTTTTTTTGTTTGTTTGTTGGCTTTCTTTTTTTAAGGTCAGAAACTGTTGAAAAGCATGCTGTGAAAATCTACTAAAACAGTATCTTTACAAGGTGGAGAAGGTTGCTGGCAGGATGATGTCCCTAAGGAGCCCTGAACTTTAGATTTCAATCTTCTCCTTGATCCAAAATAACCTAGTTGGGCTGATCTTGAAGTCACACTGCAAAGCCTATTTTCCAAAGGCATAAAGGGAAAAAAGATATGTTGGATTAGGAATCTGAGCAGTGATAGTTTACATGTATAGCTGGAATATTGTTTTGACTTTCTTTTCTCTGCTACCGGGTTTTGGAGAAAATGCTGTGTTACTGTTTGTTTGTAAATATAATATTTTTATAAATAAA
>NW_009214549.1:0-6888 GCF_000690835.1 Fulmarus glacialis
CGCGTACCGCCGCCCCAGCCCCCGTGGTGCGGGGGCCAATTTCTGGGTTTGGTCATTAGGGTGAGACGTTGTGCTGACTTACCAGTATTCGTTTACTGGGTTGTTACTACGGTGCTTGAAAATTTGATGCTTAGTTAAACGTCCGAAGCACGTCGAAGTCCTTGATACTGAAACATGGAGAGGAGGTTTTAAAAAAAGACTCTGGATGCAGATTATTTTTCTTTGGACAAAACGTGCCGGTTTGGCTACCTTGAAATTAGACCTCTAGCATTTACATAAACAGATGGAAACACAGGTTCAACTTTTTACAGCTGTCTCTCATGGTGAAATGCGGTACTCAGTGAGGTGGTACCCTTAAAACAGGGTTGGGTTTCTTTTTACTGTTTCTCCAGAAATCAGAACTGAATCTGTGGCGAGGAGTGTCCCCCCCATTAACGCTGGTAAAGGACTGATGGTGTTCAGCACCCACTGAGATGATGCCGTGTTCAAGCTTCCCTGCTAGAGCTGGCACTTCTAGTTTGCTTGGAAAAGGATTTGAACCGTGACTACATGATGGGTCTGGGTAACAAGGCTGAATGCTACCGGGAGGGCAAGAGAAGCAGTAGGAAGGATGAATCTTTTTCTCTCAACTGAGAACTTTTGGGAGAGTTTTGTAACGGTGACTTCAGCCCCCATAGCTCTGAGGCGGTTTGGGGGATGGATGGGAAGACCTGTATAGCCATGGTCTCGCTCGCTGTCTATGCAAGATACACAAGAGAGAAACTGAGTCTGCACGACTGGAGCCTTGAGCACACGCTATATAAATTTCTTATCCTTTGACCCAGCTCTTTCCATTGTATAACTGAGCTGTTTCTTTGCCTCAGCCAAAGCAACCCTTGAGACAGTGATAAACATCCCCTCTGTTCCTAATAAGTGACATATTTCCAGTAGCAACTGAAAGCTGTCCAGCCAAGCTGGGCTGTCTTCTGAAAGGCAGACTTGGAGCATACCGTAAATAGCAACCCTTCCCTTACAGAGTGTGAAGAAAGAAATGTACTGCACAAAGCAGACTATGTAGTTACTTTTATTATTGTTACCATTATTAATTATTTTTCAGTTTTCACTGTTGTTATTTTAAAATGGAAATAAAAATAACTTGTGCTGCTTTGCAGGTCTTCTACCTCGATGATTACAAGCAGTGGATGTTTTTAATCAAATAGATGAAGTATTGCACTGTAACTTAACATTTGTTGCCTGAGGATTTTGTGGGATTCTTTGTATTTTGGGGAATTGATGATAAGTTCCTTCTGAAAAACTTGGACCTAATGTCTCGCACTCTGTACATGAAAAGTAAAGCATCCGACGTCTCCCACAGCTTTAAAAATCTAGGCTGCATCAGAGCAGTGTTTCATCTGGCATCCTGGCTCTGGCTTTTCAAAGGAAAATGCAAGAACCCGCATAGTGGATGAATATGGAATAACACTGCCTGGGGAGGAAGCTTTCATTCTAAACCTCCTGTAATTAAAGATCAGGGTACCTTTTCGATCGTTAAGGCTCTACTTCTTTTTAAAAATGTTTTTGTTGTTAATCCCATCCAAAATATTGTGTGTGGTAATCCCTATCCTTATAAACGTCCAGTCTTCTCTGAAATTCATGCTAAGCATGTATCACCAGCTATCTATGTTTATTTTTAATGTTACTGCTCTCTAGTTTCATCAGGCATATGTATGTGTTTGAACTATGAAAATATGTAAATATAAATGATTTAACTTCTTTACCCTGTTCATTTTCTGTGTTATAGCACTACCATATCCTTTCCCAGCTAGGCATTTTTACTGCATTTTTCATCTGAATATCTCTATACCTCTAAGCTTTTCAGAGTCCCATCTATTTTTGTTACATTTTATTTGGGGTTGGACAACCAGAACATGACATTCCAAGTGAAGACCTAATCTTAACATATGTAGCAAAGATAGAACATTTTAGCGTATATAGTATTTCTTATGCATGCCTTTATCTGGATCTACTCATGCAGTGATCCACAGAAGTATTGACATTAAAAAAATATTCTGAATGGTTAGATAATTACGACAAACTAATGTATGTGTAGTTCAGATCATTCCTGCCAGTGCACATTGCATTGCCAATGCTGAATTTCACTTGGGACCACAATGCCGATGCATTTAAAATTTCTGTTGACTCCAGTGCCCAGTACAGATTTCTCTGGGTATCGTTAAGACTCATTTGTATTTTGCTACCACAATGTTCACATTCTTTTCTACATCCATCATAAATATTTTAAACTACACAAAGCTTTGTATTCCTAACTTTTCTCCATGCTGAGAACTGCACTTCAGTCTTTGTCTTTTGTATCAGTCACCAAGCCATACCTCACCTCACTACTTAGTTTACACGATGTAGTCTTTTTGATGCTCTATCAAAGACTTTTTTTTCCCAAAGGTTTTGTAATATAGCCTATAAAATTGTGTATCAAGTATTTTTTAATTTAAATATTGCAACAGACATTTCTCCATTAATTGCCACCTTCAAATAGTTTGAGACGCAGACTTTTCTCTGTAGAATAGCCATGCTGATTTGACACTTTTTCAGATTGTTTTATGACTCTCTTTTTTTCATCACCCTCATTTAGAACTTTTTGAAGCAGTTTTTCTTGAACTCGAATAAAATTTGAATTATCTGGATTATCCCACAGGAATTTATTGTTTTTGAGACCTAGCCACCAGAGAAGGCAATGGAAATTTGGCCTGTTAGGATTCCAGAGACTTAGTGTGATCGTGTATAGCCTTTGTACTCCTGAACTATAAATATCCCTAAAATGAAAAGGCTTTCTCTGTGATTGTTATTAACTTAAAGAGTTACCATTAAAATAATCATTCATCACCCAATCCTCACAAACTTCATTTACATCAACAGAAAGAATTCCCTGCACCAAAGTCAAAATAGCATCATCACAGCACCGAGAGAGGTGGACGGTTTACACACGCACTCCACCCCTTGTCCCTTCACAACAAAGATTCCCCACAGTTACTTATGGAAGCGAGCTGGGATTGGCAAGATGCATAGGTGTTCACAGACTGCCCTTTGTGATTTGAACTGATACCAAGAGATCTCGACTGACTTCAGGGGGCTCTAGATATCTCAAGCAAGTTCTGCAAGGAAGCATACTATTTCCTTTTCCTATATGCTGTCTTCAGAAAGACTTCCCCCTGCCCAATAAGGTGTGCTATAAGACAAGCATTTCTCTCCTGAGGAGGAATAGCGTGAGGAATACAATATTTTGGGGGAAAATAGGAAAAGGCTGAGATATAAACCCATTTTTAGGCATGACGTACAACCAAAGGGAAATGCTTCTGGAGACTTGTAGCTCCGCAAACACAATTACTTCTGTCAAATTCATGTCTCACAAGAGTTAGAGCTAGGCACTTAGGTAACTTTGCAAGATTAGGACCCACTGTTAGGAAAAGAAGATCGATTCCCTTGTTTCCCCACGGCTTGTTTCGCTTCCTATTATGAAGGGGGAAAAAAAAAAGAATACATACATACGTACTTGTATATTCCCGTATATTCTGAATGTACCTGTATAACCCTTGTGAGATCATACTAAAGAAAAAAAAGTATTTTGCAAAGCTTAACGTGTAATTTAAACCCAATAAATATCTGCACATCCAGACACACAGGCAAATGTCAGCTTTTGTGGAAGGTGCTCTCGATTTCAGTGTAGTTACATATGAATTGGTTGCTGGTATAACAAGATTGAGGTTTAAATGCTTATGTTCACATCATGGAGTTATTTTTAATTGTGCAAAGAAGTCTTAAACAGTTATTAAATGTTATTTTTGTACAAAATCTTTTATGGATGAGTGATAAATATGAAAACAGGAATGCGGTAGAAACACTAATTGTCTTTTAGAAAAACAACAATATGATATTCATGACTCTCATGATCACTGAGCAATAGAAAAAGAGACATTTGTACAAAGAAACATGACTCTTGTAATCTTACTAAAATGTGAGGTGAAGAGACTGCATATGGAATTGCACAGAAAATCATTCCTGCATTAGAAAATACTCCTGTAAATGAGGTAGAGCTAAATTTTAGTATTTCAGCCTTATTGTCCATTCCTAGTTGAAGATTTGTGGTCCCATTTCTATGTTACATTCAAAAATACAATGAAGAAAAAGAGTGAAGTCCAGAGAGGCTTCAATTATGTTGATGCTTATGCAGCGTGGACTGCTCAGACACAGCCAGACAAGAAGGAGCTCTGAACGTACTTTGGTCACTTGGATCACAACTCTGAACAAAGTGCCATTTCTATTTTGCAAATCCTAACATGAGACTCGGGACTTATAAGTACGCCTGAAGATAAGCGTTTGAACACAGGCTTCGAAGCGTATCGATGTTGTTCTGCTCACCGTTGCAGAGCTGAAACAATAATTTTTCAAATTGACTCAAACATTTGAGAACCAAAGTCCTTATTGTATTTTTGTGTGATTTCCACCTATAAGCATGGGTTTAGAGCAGTCACATTTAATAATTCCAATTATTTTATCAACTACATACACGTACGTAGTCCAAGCTACATGCAAATGCAACTTCGCTTTAGGTAGGCTGTGGGAGCTACAACAGGAGACAAGGAAGGAGGCCCACTAGAGGTCTCCCAAACTATTTAAAAGAATGCTACTCACTTCTGGCACCTGGTAGCTCCTTTGGGTCTTGATGGCTTCCAAAGCCAACATGCAAAAATTGGAACGTAGCTAAGTCACTTAGGCCTTGTAACATGTTTGCTGAACTTAAGTGTGGACTACGCTGAGGCCTGAAAGGGCAGCAGTAGCCAGTCTTGAAGTTGGCATTTTCCCATGGGGTATGTAGGAGTGTTCTGGGTATGAGGGTACTCTCTCAAGACATTCACTTTCTTCGCCTGTATGCTTTCAGAGTAGAATGCTCCTATGATCTCTAGGACTTAAACCCCAATTCAGATGCCCCTCAGTATTCAAACACCATATGCTCTTGAGAACATACTTGAGAAGGTGCATGAAGGACTGTGCCCAGATGACAGGCTTGCTCAGGTACATGTGAATGCTTATTTATGACTATATGTGCGATGACTTTGCTCATATCAGAAGCCAGATAAGCTTTCTGGCTGCTTTTTAATCAGATGCCAGTAATTATTGATCAATAATGTCTTAGGCTCTATCAGCATGCATGAAATCCTGTCATGATCACAACTGAAGATGGCATAAGACATCTCTATGTCAGCTCTAAATAACTATTGAATTCTGAATCACTATTGGATTTGGTCTTCCTGCCCGTCTCCCTTTCACTGAGCAATGCAAGATACAGGTTTGCAATCAGAATACAAGTTTTGGTTAGTATTTCCAAGCATTAATAACTACTGCTATTCCAAAAGACAGTACATATCACATTGTTGTAAAGTTGGATAGTTGTATCCAGATTCAGTAAAATTCAGGGTAAAGTGTATTACTCAAAACACATACAGATATAAACAGATTATTTCATACGCTGGTAAAAACCACTTATAGCATTACAAGATTTTTTTTTTCCATTTTCATACTGAAATATTTCTAAGCTATTTGTATATGAATATTCTAATGGCTTTGAAACTGCTCTTCAGGGAAATGAAGCTCAGCTGAAGGTATTTATGGGACGGCAGCATAATTTCACATATTTGCAATGCACCTAGCAGTTAACTGTCTGAATGCAGACTGTCTACCAAATAGAGATACTAAGATCAGTCACATTAGCTATTCAAGTGGAATATTCACATTTATTGAGTTTGGAGTAGAAAAATAACATTTATTGATTTACTTTGATGTCACAGGTATATTACTTTTACTAAAGGATATTGTTGGTACTAAGAGCTTTGGCTCATGAGTATGTTTAATTGATCTAGATTTTTTTATATACCTTCATATACCTGTGGCACTTCAGTTTTAGTCTTCTGGTATTCTGGTCCACCCAGAGCAGGACTAATGCTGAGACAATTGCGTAACTATGAGCCTTCATTTAAGTTCCAATTCAGCAAAAGAGAACAGGAATCATATTGATAGTTACAGCCTCCAAAGAGCATTGTCTTCAGTCTAAACTGAAATTACAGTTTAATTGGTTAATGAAATCCATCTAAGAAGATACTGCAGGCAAGGAAGGTTAGAGGAATGCCAGAAATCTAACAGGAGTAGAGGAGCGATCAGGAGCCGAAGAGCAGACACAACCACGCAGGAACGATGAGGCACTGGAGCAAATGTGCTTCTATGAGGTATGGAGTATCTGTCCTCCCTAACCCTGACTCACCACATTACATTTCCTCTTGTTTGTCCTTGTCCTGTCTCTTACTAGTCTTCCTCTCTTTCACCTCTTCCATTTCACCCGTCTCAATTAATTAGTTACCACTTCTACTGTACTACTTTAATTAAAGTTTTGGCGTCCTAATCTTATCTCTCCACACTTGATTTAAGTATTAGCTTTCCTAATCCACCTCCTTGCCTTCGTAACTGGTCCTCCAATACTTCCTAGCACTCAGATTTGTTTCCTCTTTGTACTTTGCCCTGTCTTATCTCCTGTCAGTCTCCAGTCCAGATTTGCTTACCATGGCAAACCTTTTTTCCCATTATCATCTCAGAGAATGAGACTTTCCCACAACTTTGCTCAGGCTTTCATTGCACTGACTTGTTCGACACAGGCTAGAGGAGTGAATCACTTGATGCTAGAGACCCAGCATCCACACTATGGATGTGTTGGAGGAGATCTTTCAGTAGACTTCCATAAGAAAGTTCATATTCTGCAAGACAACTATGAGATGATAATTAATGGTAAGAGATGTGCTTCAAAAGTTGTCTTTCTTATTGTCGTGGTTTAACCCAGCAGGCAGC
>NW_009214550.1:0-24603 GCF_000690835.1 Fulmarus glacialis
TGGGCAACCCCCTGGATGGACCTTCATCTTCATCCCCATTTGTCTGTCCAGGGGGGACACAATGATGCAAAAGTCTGCTTTCCTCAAATTCACATTGCAAGTCAGTAGGTTAGACTTCAAATCAATGAAGAGCCAATTTTGAATAACACTGCTTCTCAAACTGAAGCACATTCAGATAGGGAAGTAATTTGCATTATATCAGAGATCTGTTATGTCAATATCACCTTATGTTGCGTCTAATATTTAATGCCTCTTGCAAATTATAACTTACAGTAGGTATATCTTCTCTTTCATTGTTTGGAGGGAGGAAAAAGAGAAGGGGAGGAATCAGTGTGGAAGCAGGAAGGGAGTTGTGCTGGAATAGCTTGTCATAGGGTGGGAAATAAGGCCTCTAGTCTCCTGGGGATGACTAGAATGAGAGTATCCTAGCTCTAATCCTGAAATCAAAGCTGAAGTAGCTGCCTTTAAAATAGAAGAATGCATATTGAACTTGTTTGGGTTCAAGCCAATAACCCAATCAAAGCAGTCTATGAATTAGGACTTGGGTGTTGGCGTCTATTTATGATTATAAGTAGGGTCCAGTTGCCTCATTGTCAGATCTTTCTGCCCCAAGTTTTTTGTGGGCTTTTCTGAAACAGTATCTAGCCGCATCCTTGAAAGCAAATCTCCCTTCCCTGAGCTGGGTGTTATACTGCTATTATCTAATAATAGCAGAAGCAGAGGACTGAGCCCCACCTTCATAAGAAAGCTAGGGAAATAAGTTTTGGCAGGTTTTACTGCAGGGACGCATCCAGGATTAGCAGGCCTAATCTGCAGGAAACATCGTAAATCTGAGAACTAGTCTCCCTGTAACATAAACACGTGAAGCTCCCTTCATTGTAGCAGCTCAAGTGTTCTCACCCCAGAGTCTCTTCTTTGGTGGTATGCTGGCTGCAGTGCTGTTGCTCCTCTGAGGAGCCCATTCCATCCTTTTCTGTCTAGTGTCCTGTACCAACCTCTGCTGACTTAGGTCTGAGTTTGTTTGGTGAGATGCAGTTTCTTGGCCCTTTCTCTTTCCTCCTTAGGTAGGAACCGGAGGTAAGTGTTAACGTACCTTGTTCTGCTATGTGCCTACTTGCTGGCATGCTTGCCGGTGGGAGGAAATGCCCTAGCCCTAGCAGAGTTGAAGCATATGCAGCCCCTGAATGGAACTTAGAAACTCACTCTCTTAAGGAGGGGTGGGACAATGATTCCTTACCTAAGCCAGACCACCTTCCATGTTTTTGCCTGGCCAAGCTAAATGCTACACCAGATCAACAGGTAGGAGTAATTTAATATTTTCCCCTATTGATACTCTCTCTGAGCAGTCGGGGGAAAAAAAAAGCCTCTTTCTCTTCCAAGCACTGACCCTTGAATTGACATGTCTCATTGTTTGTACCTGTATGAATATATAGCTATTATGTATGTGGGTGGACTTGCTGGTTGCCACTGAACGCTAAGATTTTTTTTATCTTTGCAAGACACAGCTGACGGTTTTCTAGATTACTACTCATAATTGGTTTAGGTGTTAGTGCTTTAGCTGGAAATAATAGCGCGTAGTGTTCTTTGCAAATAAATGGTGTGTTCTTTCATTTTTGTATATCCTCCTGAGTATGGAGGAATTATCTTGATTTCTGGGCTGAAGAACAAATTCATATTCCATAACTAGCAGTCTTGATGTACTCCTAAACACAGTATAGAGACAGCAGTTCTTCTAGAACAAAAGTAGAAATATGTGAAGTGGCCCTGTTAGGTATGTCCTAGATAGCTACAGCGCAACTAACAGTAACAGCACTTACCGTGTGATTGTGTAGGTGTAGTAAAACCTTACACAAGCTTCATTTCTTTCTAATGAATGGAAAGATTTTGCGAAGTAGTAAACATTTGTTGGGACAATTATATTCACTGACTTGGGTGTTGTGAATTTTTTTCCTGTTCTTGAATATGCAAAAAAGAGCATGGCTGAACCTGAAGCAGACATTTTTCTTTTCTAAAGCATTATACCACATGCTACAGAAAATCTTATCAAGAAGTAGGTTGTCCCAAGATGAAACACTGCAGACCTTACCTATTTACTCAGCTGTTAGTGAACACTAAAAGTTTCTTACATGGATATCTGCACACCTGCCTTTTTAAATTGTTGACAAGATCAAAAACTAATTTTCAGATTTCATTTTTTGTTATAAAAATAATTCTGATTATTGGGAAAAATTGTGTTTAAGCTTCTATAAATAAAATGAGCCTTGTCACAGATTGTGTATAAACCTGAGAATAGGTGCATCCTTCCAAACTCAGTGTCCAAGTGTGCTCTGCAGCTGCTTATCATCTGGAACAAAACTGTATGTTCAATGCCTCCCGTTCCTCCTTTGTTTTGGAAGGACCTGCATGAACATGGACTATAAGAGGACTTGTGACATCCTCTGTCCGGCCATGTACTAAATCATTGGGAAAACAGGGTCTAGGGTGAGTTGTCATGAGCTTTTTTCCCCCTGGAAGTAGCTATACCATCCTTTTCAAATACGGTTATATTAATTCATTTCCATGATACTGCTTTCTGTTTGAGTAAGCTATGTCTGTCAATCAGTGAAATCCGTCAGTTGCTCTCCATGGAATAGAAAATTTGAGGAATTTATATCTAGAAAAACTGACTGATTTACGAAATGTAGGAACTATTTTATTCTCTTTTTTTGATTTTCAGTGGAGATTTACAGGGACATTTCATTAGTCAAAATTTGAAAATATTTTTCTAGTATGGAAAAAAAAAGGCTATGAAATTTGCAGTCATTAATGAAGACAACAAATTAAGAGAGATATATGAAAACACATTATAGTTACTTAAAAGATTCTCACTCTTGCTAAAGCAAAAGCAGCATGTTCCTTTTATTTCAATATTCTGTTCAAAGCATTATGTTTTGACAAAAAACTGTTTTGCTAGAAATTCACTGTGGCAGAAAACAGCATAATGCATTTGAGCAGATGCACTGGCTCACTGCGTTAAAGATGGACACCTGGGGTCCTGCATTAGACTTGCAGAGAATATGGAAATATTGCAGATGAAAACAGATAGGTAGAAAGTAGAAAACAGATAGGTAGAAAGTAGATGAGTGTGCGTTTTCAGATTCTCTAATTAACAAACTTTTGGTGATATGAGTAGGTGGCTCTTTACATTCTCTTAAGTTACTAATTAAAATCAGAGATTCTTTTTGTTTCAATGCACAGCTCTGAAAACTGAATTTTTACCTTAGAGGTCTTTGTGAAGACTCTAGGGTCTGTACTGCTGATAATAAGCATTTGTAAGGAATGTGACGTAGTTATCCATTTTTATCTGATAATTTTGATCTTATGTTTCAATAACTTTATCTTTGTCCTAACTTAAAGCACAGGTAAGGTTATTCTTTCCAATACTCATTGTCATATTAATCATCAGTTATCATATTGTTGTTTCTGCATATTGACAATCACTTGAAAGTAATAATTATGGTTGCTCTTATTTGAAGCTCCACACTTCAAACAAGCTTGTGGTGGTTTTCTGTATGGATTTTTTTTGTTAAATCTTTTATCCTGCTATGTGATTTAAAGCAAACACTGTGGCAAAATCAAGTGTTTCAGATTGTACGTGCTGATTACATGATGGTTTGAATAATTTGCCTTACAAACTTATAAGAAGTTACTAGTGCTAAGGCAGTGTCAGTATGAGCAAAAGAAACCTCATGAGATCTTAGCAGTGAAATAACATATATTGTGTTTGACACTCTGCCCTGATGAAGATCTTTCTTTTCTTTTTGTTGTGCCAAACTCAAGTGTCCTGGGTCAGGTTTCTGATGTGTTGGGTTAATTCCTTGAAAAACTCATATTGGAAAAGTCAGGAGGCAATGCAGATGCACAAAGTCATCTTTCAAGACTCAACGGTTCACATGCCTGCTCTAACAGTTGCCAGACTGCTAAAAGGCAGCTGCTTTGTTGCTTGTTGTAGCATCCAGGCAGGGTACTTTGCCTGAGATGGAGCCAGTAAGCACTAAGAACTCTCCAGGTTACATTTAGGGACCTCTCTTCTGCCTACTATATCTTCCAAAAGTATTTGGTAAAACATAACGTCTTTTCTTGAACAAATCCTCTTCTCCTACCAAGTGACCACTCTGATTCCGCTGCAGTAAATGCGCATGAGTGCTAAACTAAGTATGAAGCATTTCTTCACACTGAGTGGTAACTTAGTGGTGTGTAATTCGGTGCACTTCTTTCCTCATGCAGCTTGGAAAAATAAGAGGATAAGCCCCCCAAAATGTATTTTAAATCAATAATGTTGATTACTTCTGTTTTTTTGCAGTGAGAAAGCCTTCTGTCTTAATTTCTGCTATAAAAATTGTATACAGTTGTACTGGATGTATTTGCTACATGTTAGTTTTTCCTCATGTTTGTTGAATTGAAAAATGAGCAAAAATTAATGTGGAGAAATTATACCTAATCATGAAAAAGCAGTATCATTTGTCTCCAGCATACAACATGGAACAGAAATAATGCCCAGCCAATGCATGATGAACCATATTTATTCTAAACTTGGCATTTCTACAGTATTTAAATTTAAAGGGCTTTAGTGAGACCACTGAAACACATACTGTTTTCTTTTCGCTAATAGGAACCACAATAATCTCTTTATTACACCTTTTGAGTCTCTGTCCTTGCTCTACTGGTAGTTAATACTGAAAAATCCACACAGCATGGGAAGACCATTAGACTTATGAACGAACTTGACCATGCATAGAAATTACATAAACACTGAGAGCAGACTGAGAACAGACTTTATTAAATTTTACTGAACTTTGCATAAACAAACACACAGCATACATATCCCCCCTCCACCCAATATTTTCTAAATACTGACTGTTTCTTGTACCAAACAGACTTTTATTGCTTGCTTTTGGTTACCATATGGCATACCAGTTTAAATGAGAATACTTGATTGGATATTTACAACTATTTTAGTAGTCTTGATGGTAGTCATTGAGTACACAGCTTCAATAAATTATACTTTTATGCGTTCTATTATGCATCCTACCATCTTTTGGGGGGTTTTAGGGAGTATATTTGAAGGAAAGAATAGAAAGTCAGTTACGAAAAATGCAGCTGAGGACAAAGGAGTTGCTCAATCTGTTAACTTTTTCATAAAGGTTAGATAAGAGATCACTGCACATATGCAGTCATATTTATAATACTTTGTATTGACAAATGAGAGGACCGTGTTTGTTGCTTATTTCAAAATATCATCATGTAACATTGGAAAATACCACATATTTTGAATTTAAAAGTTCCTAGAGATGCTTTACTTAGGTCTTCGCTTTTTCTTCAACCCATGCTTGTGAGGTTTTTGTGTCTCTGACAAATTGCAGAGGTCATTAAGTCAAAAGAAGACGATTACTAGTTTTCCTCATATTGCTGTTGATAGTTGATGGAAAAGTAATGATCAAGAGAAGAATCTTCAATGAAAGCAAAGATCCTCTCAAGGTTAAAAGGTGTTAGGCCTGTGCTCATACATACAGTAAAACCGATTCAGGTTTAGATGACCTCAGTTAATGAAAATAGTAGATTACAGGTGAAAATTAGCCAAGGAACATCTCTGGAAATGATCACAGTGAGCATCGTGAGCTTAAATGTGTTCTTTCAGAGATATGTTAAATAAAATGAAAGAAGCTAATGAGTCTCTGGAACTCATTTGCAAACCACTTTTTAAACTCTTATCAGTTCAGTGTGCAAAGTGTAATGTAGTAAATATACATTAGTAGCTTGTGAGAATGCACCCATTTCTTTTGTCCGTTGTCAATGCAATAAAACAAAACTAACCAAACTGATACAGACTAGTCTCACAAGGTCTCATAGAGTAGTTCATGATAGTTCACACAGAGTCATGATTTCTGGCAGTGGAAATGCGGCGACAGCCATGGTAGTAGAGGTTTCCAAGAAGTCTCAACTTTTTTTGTGCAGCGCATCACCATGATCCCATCCAGGACTCCAGAAAAATTTTCAATGATTTTGTTCAAACCAGATGTTTGCCTGATTGCTGATAGCTAAACTAATCACCAATTAGTTGTCGTTCATCTTCAGCTCTAGATCACACAGTGCTTTATATCCAGTATCTCCAGGGCAAAAGGATGTAGAGGGAATGGACAAGAGTTTCCACTTTTACTGAGCATTTGCATCAAGGAACATAGGATTACTATTTTAAAGAATGAATGAAGATGAATAGAATAAAATTTGTAAAAATTTCACTGTAGGAGAAAATAGTTTTCCTTTTCCTTTTTAATTGTTTATGTTCTTAGCCTGTTTCTGACTTACTGATAAATATCTCTAAGAACTTAGTGTGATCTTCCACTATCTGTTTCTCCAGGCAAACTTCCTCAAAGCTTAAAAACTGGTTGTTAACCATAAGTAAAAAATGAGTAAAGTAATGAAGTAAAATGAGTGAAGTAAAAAAATTAGTATTTTTGAGTGAAGCGGTGAAAGCAATAAAGCATGTACTTTGGATCGTAAATATAACAAAGATTCTGTGTCCTTTCCCTTTTTCACCTTTCCTTTGTTCTGCTAGAAATAGTTCTGTAAAAAGCTAAACCCCAACTGTTTTAAAGTGTGATTTACTAATATGGCCTCCTCACGGCTGAAGCTGCTATTTGTAATGAGGTTATAAATGAAAGTTGAATCATCCTTATGGAGATTTATGTCTACCCCATCAGAGTGGTGTGGGGAAGTAATAGTTATGTCATCTGCGGACTTGACGGATCTACAGGAATTCCCAGCGATCAGAGAGGCTATCTTCACTTTTGCTTCCAGTGATTTTTTGTCTTTTCTGTGGGACACAGATACTCAGTGTTGTCTCCTGTGTGATTTCAGACTATGGTAAGCTCTCTCAGAAAGGGAAAGGATGCTCTCCTAAGGGTGCTGAGCCAAGTACACTGTATAGGAAGATTTGTATACCGTGTGTGCCCCCACCAGACAGAAATCACAGGGGTTTATTAGTCTTAATATAGCAAAGACCTGTGCAGACAAGTATATTAATGATACACAGTTACCCAGAAAGTTTGGATATCGTGAGTGCCTCTGTATCACTGTATTAGCTGTACTGTACTGTAAGACTTCAGAGACCCAAATACCCATGTCATTCTTTCTCTGGTGCTGAGATACTATGTTGTATATAGCAAATGGACAATGTATGGGGTGGGGAAATCTTTCGTGTGCTATCTCAGTTCCTCCATAAGCTTTTAGAAATTTTTAGAGATCATGCATAGATCTACTGGGTCATTAAAAGGGTATTTAGGAGCTAAAGCAACTAAATTATGCTTTGAAATATTATACTTGCCTGTTCCAATAATTTATCAAGATGCTTAGACATATGAATGACATGTTCAAATCAGTGTCAGAAGTTTAAGTCAGATTATAGTTTAATAAATGGTTTAATTGAATTCTGGACAAGTTTTGAAAAATCATTTCTATGGTAAGTTTTCAAAAATTCACTGATTACTTGGCAGTGCTATATTAGCAAATTGTTGTTATATTTCTTTCTGGAAATATCACTATGGTCTTTTATATGACATGTCTTTAGATTGAGAGGTGTAATTCCTTCCTTCACCTGACTTTTATAATGTATTATGCCATTAAGACACAATGAAGCATCTTTTAATGGTCCATTAACACAAGAGTTGGATGCACTGTGTGGAGAGAAAGAATATCTTCCAGAAGTCTAACTAGTCAAAAAGAAGTTTTGAAAATTGGTATCGAAAGTCAAACTATATGCTAAGTATTCTTCCTGTTCTGTGACTCTTTAAATATTGGGCTTTTGGGCTTTTTTACTTTTCTACATACTGTTGCTGATACAGCATTTGGTAGGGAACTTTAAAAAATTGCCTTTAAAATTAAATCTGTAGTTAGCAGTTTATTTCTCTGTGAATAAGTCCCACATTAAAGAAAAGTTTTGTGATACCAAAACAGAAGAAAAGAAGCTCTCAAAATTATACCATGGACAACTGGGCCCATGGGCCTATAGGCCAAGGCTTCATAATTTAATGAAGTTCTGTTTACAGTGAGAGATGATGCTTTTTGGGAAAGAAAAGTATGCAGCCAGATGGCAGAGATGCTGAAAATGGTATTTTAAAATCGAACAAAATAGTTTGCATGCTAAATGGGTCCACTTAGACCAAATAGATGGGTCAGTCCACACACTGGACACGTAAAATAGACTTTTAAAAATGTTCTTTTTGTAATACGTTTTTATTGGACTGGGCATCACAGTGGAAGAGAGTACAGTTTGCCCTTCAATAGCAGTCCTTGCTAAATACTAACACTAAACAAATCAATTCATGTCCATCAAGGATGTGAAGCGTTTCCCAGAGTGGGAAATTAGAAAATGAAAAATGTCAAAGATAAAGATGTGAGGAAAAGTGTAACCTTCTTCAAGTCTAATCACTGTACCTGAAAAGCTGGGTAAAGACGAAGACATACTGAAGAAATTAAAAATATAAAAATTAAACATATATGTTTCCATATGAAGCAAAATTTGAGTTGCATACAGGAAATAGCTGTATAAAACATAATTGAATGTTATTCATAGGTGGTAGTTCTGTTGAAAATAACTAAGACATACATTTCTTTTTATTCGCATTCTCTCTCTTGAACTGCATTGTTTCACTTTTCCATTTGCTTTTAGAATAGTATCTTACATTCCAATAAGTAAATAGGATTCAAAGCCTCTCTATGTATGGAATTAGAACTGACACTGCAAGAACAATCAGTAATTACAGACCTTTGTCATGTTTGCTCATTTTTCTGATATAAAAAAATTCCGTGCTCTTGAGTAAATTTCCATACACTCCATGATTTGTGGCAAGATTCGGGTGTGAGCTTCTCACGGAAGTTTGATGTGTACATGTTGGGTATATTTGGTCCTCATATGAGTTTCGTACAGTTCTAAGCTGCCTTTCTAGGTGTAACCATAGAGTGATCTAACTTCAAAGCAGGAACAGGAAACATATGTCTGTTTAAGTTTGTCAGAATCATATTCTCAGGAGCCATTGGAATCTCAGGAACAAAATTAGTCGTCTGACTTGCAGTACATTACTCTGTCCTTAGAGCCATCTCCTTTGCTATATCTTGGACTCCAGTAACATCCATGGCAATAAGACACTCTGCGTCAACTAAATACTTAATCTATTGTATTCTTCATCTTCAATGTGTATGGCATAATTTCTGAGGTATGTGAGGGGGAATTATGGCTCACATTTGAAAAATATTTATAGTCTGAGTCCTTAGGAAAAAACATTTAAATCTGCATGTGTTTAATGCAGTAATAAAAACCCGTGTTTATTTTCTGAAAACTATGAAGACAAAATCAAAACCAGTTAACATCTGCTAGCTTAGCTAGTCTTGCGGTGTATGTATTCTAATGAACAAAAAATGCACTGTGTGGGAAATTTAGCTTAGCTGGTAATAATTCATACAAAAAGGTGCTGTCTTTCCCCTTTCCCAAACTTTCCTCCCCTTTCCCTCCCTTTCCTACTTCACCCTCTTCCCCCTTCCCTGTTTTTCCTACTTTTACCCCCTCCTTTTCGTTTTTTCTTCTTTTCCTCCCCTTTTTTGCCCACCTTCACCCCTGCCTTTTGCCTCTTCTCCCCTTCCTCCTCCTTTTTCTTTCTCTCCCTCTGCTTTTTTCTGTAAACATGAAAAATTCTCAGTCCTTTCCCATGTCTGAGCAAGATAAATGAACTAATTTAAAATATTTTCCATGCCTCATCTGTCCACTCCACAAGCTGTCAATGGGCTTGGATTGGGAGCTTTCATGCCAATAGTCCACAGTGAGCAGTTGTATTATTTTGAAATAAGAATGTTGTTTCCATGGCAAACTTGGAACGCTTTGCAACTGTGCAGACATCCACATACTTTTGAATTTATGCAAGAAAGATGATACTTTATGAGGTTTTTTTAAGCAAAAGGTCATTTGCTTACCTGCCCAAGATAAAACCATCTTTTTTTTTTTTTTTTAATCTTTTGAGGGAAATCAACAGGAGAAAGTAAAAGGTGGAGAGAAAAACAACTCATTTTAAACATGTTATAATTTCAATTTTTGCTTCTGCATTTTTGCTGACAACCATTTTAACCAGTAAGTATATTAATAGCTAATATGTTTCAATTTAGAGGGAGCAATGGTTTGGCAAATTTTTATAACAGCTAACTACTCCAAGACACTGCTCACCCTTTTCTGCAGTGGGATCAGATTATTCTAAATATTTACTTAGTGAAGTTAGTACAGGACTTAGAAATGAGGGAAACGTTTAGAAATAACTTACTGTTTTTGAGATACTACAAACAGATTCATTTTAGATTGTGGGATTTTTTAAACTTCTTATACTTAATGCATTTTAATATGTCTTGAAGAATGTCATAACTTCTGTACTGCCTTATCACTTTTGCCTGTTCGAATGACACTATTTTCTGGTTAGGTATAATGTTAACATCAACTCTGGCTGAAAACTTCAGAAATAATCTTTTCTTTGAAAGCTGTGCAGTCCCCCAAACCTTTTTCAGAACTGAAAAAAAAACTTTCTGTGAGGCAGAGCATGTTTAAATTCTGTGTGCCTTGACCCCTTCCTAAAATTAAAAAAAAAAAACAAACCAAAAAACCATCCCCCAAAAACCCCCAAAATACCCCATACCCCTCCACCCTGGAATAGCTCTTTATTTCCATTTTTGACTTATGCAGTTGTTTGTACGCTATTGTTAGCACCTGGAAATAGCATGACTCACAATTGCTTGATTTACTGTACGGGTGCCAGGTAGTTCCTGGCCAGTGGCATAACCACATTAAATGGTTTTACTTACCCTTCTTTTCTAATAGTGTATTCTGTCCACAATAGCTTCCCTTCAACAGAGAACAACTTGACAAGCAGCTGTGTCCTCATTCAGTGTACTTCACAAGCACAATATTTTCCTTCCCAGGGGCAAAGTGCATTCACCTACGTAATTGGCCATGACCCCTTCTTGCCCAGAGGACGTATACTGAAGTCTATTCCCATTTTCTAATCTTTTAAGACACAAAGCAGCACATTACTGTCATGCTAGTAGGTAGATGAAATTTTGATATGTGTGCTTGTATTGTCGTCAGAGGTTTCTGTTTGAGCTTGACAAGATTCTTGTTTCTAAACATTTGAACAGGCATGTCTTAAATCATAGAATCATAGAAGGGTTTGGGTTGGAAGGGACCTTAAAGATCATCTAATTCCAACCCTCCCTGCCATGGGCAGGGATACCTTCCACTAGAGCAGGTTGCTCAAATCCGCATCCAACTGATTGTCTCTTTACTAATTTTGTTTTCTTTGGAGGTGTGTGTGGAAATGCCTTTTTAGTGTATTGGTTCATCTTACCGACTAGCCATTCTCAGAAGGATAAAAAGTTCATTAGATAAGAGATGGCAGTACCTTTATTTTGATAAAGACCGTCTTTGCCTTTTTTCATTTCAGAAAATTGCTTGCAGGATATTGCTAAGAATATAATCCTTTCAGTGCTGCATCTCAGTCTTCTAATTTTAACTACTCTCTTATTAAAATGTTAAATTCTCTCTGTGTATTTGTATGTATTCATCTGTGTATTTGTATGTATTCATATGACGTATTCTAAAGCAATTATTATAAAATAAATTCTACAGAAACAGTAATCTTCTCTGTACTAAGTATAAATAACGATACTACTTTTCAGAGCAGTGCTTTGCATTAAATGACAACTCATGAAGGAAGGGAGCCTGAAATGGCCATGCAGTCTCTTAAAGTTCTCTATTCATTTTCTATTAAGGACTTTTCTGAGTTGGCAAATTCTAGATGTCTTCTCTAACTACTTCATGCAGTCATGCTCTATTTTGGTTGGGGATCTGTCTCTTTTGAAATCTGAGTAATACAAAGTCTGCCACTATAATTTTTTCTTGATTGGCTTTGCAGAAAAGGACCTGGGGATCATGGTGGAGAAGTTAAACATGAATCAGCAGTATGCCTTTGCAGCAAAGAGGGCCACCTGCATCCTGGGCTTGATTTTAAGACTGTAGCCGGCAGGCCCAGGGAATTGATCCATCCTTCCCTTCTATTTGCTATTTGTAAGACTGCACCTGGTCTCCCTATTATTGACATAAGTCCAATGAAAGGCCACTGAGATAGTCAGGGCTGGAGCACAGGACGTATGTGGAGAGACTGAAGAAACTGGATCTGTTCAGCCTGGGAAAGAGACATCTTTTTGCAGAGATCTCACTGCTATTTATAACAGGTAATCAGAGAATAAAGGGAAGATGGAGGCGGATTCTTTCTGGAGGTGCATGGTGATAGCTTGAGGGGCAAAGAACACAAATCAGAACATGGTAAATTCCAGTGTTGTGTAAAGAAAGGGTTTCCTTACTATGAAAGCTGGTGGTCAAACACTTGAACAGAAGTTGAGGGATCTTTGTCATTGGAGATGTTCAAGAGTCAGCTGGACAGGCCTTGTGCAACCTGATTTAGGTCTGCTTTGGCAAAGTGTTGGACTACATGACCTCTAGAGGTCCCCTCCAACCTCCGTTATTCTTTGACTCTATGGAAATAGTTTAGCTCTCATTTTGCATAGGTGTTTTGTCTCTGCACTATGTACTTGGGTTAAGAAATATGTGGTTGTGACTGAATGACTGGAGTGCAGAAAAGAATCTAAAGATGACCATTGCCTTTCATTTCCTGTAGTGCCTATGGGAATCGGCTGGAAAGAGGGCAGTTACAATACAATATTGGGACCCCTAATCACCATATCTGGTGGAGGCTGCAGCAGTCAGGCAGTTAATTGATGCCTCATCACCTTTTCAGCCTAAATGGCCTTTCACAGCTTGTCAGGTATTTTAGCCTTTGTGTAAATGGCAAATCTATTCAAACTGCTCTATGCAAATCCAAAGCAAGGTTTTAATAAAAATGCCTTCTTCCTGTAGAACAAAGAAAAGGAGATTCTTTCCAACCTTCCATATTTATCTTCCTGGAATTTTGCCCGTCCAATACTAGTATCAACCATTTCTTCTTGTTCATTTCAGGGTGCCTGAAAGATGCACTGAATATAGGCATGATGCTTCTATAAAATTACACTTGTTAAGTCTGTGTCTTTAATTGTTTATATGGTACAATGTAGAAGGTAAAAGGTGAAAACCATGGGGAAAAAAAACCAAAAGAAGACATGCAACATTTCAAAGCTAAGGAGGAAGAAGCATTGTCTGGCAAAAAGATTTGGTTTGTCCTGTAATAAAAAAGCGTTTGAAAAAGTATGTATGAATACGTAAAAACTAGAGTTAAGCTAAAATAATGAGAGACTCCTTATAAAGTGAAGGCTCACAGTCACATATTAATATTTCAGAAAGGAGTTAGATATGAACTATGCAAAAGAAGTGTTAGGATGACTAAATTCTCAGAGACTCACCTGGTGTATATGAATCTGGAAGGAAATAGGGAGCTATTCTTGTGTTCAATGACTATGTGCTAGCAGCATATTCATTATATATGTAGTGATTCTTCTTTTTAAAGGAGATGTTGGTGATTGAATCTTTTCCTTTTAGTATTTATTGATAAGACTTTGAGGAGATAGCAGAGATATGTGTAAACACTATTTTTATCAGTAGATGTCTAGGGTAGGATTAGGTCTGTAGATACACTACTTTCTGTGTATCTCGGACAGCATAGAACACTAATGGTACTGCTGTAGGCTGAAAAAAGAGTAGGGACTTAACTGCAGTACTTGGTGTTGAAATCTAATTACAAATATTGAGTACTTGAAGAATACTGAAAATAAATACACAGCAGTTTACTTCCCTAGATATGACATAATCGTAGGTATTGTGGTGGTGAGTACCACTGGGCAGACAACAGTTGGACCTCTAACAAGGTCTTTTATTTCTTCCTTTTTGCCTCACAACACTCACCTTTTAACCAGTTAAGGAGATTACATCGTGTATCACAGGAGCATAAACATTTTCAGGCACTTTTTATAATAAGAACTTCTTCACCAAGTGTTTTGTTTTCTTTGACTGTTTTTCTTTCTCTTTTAACCTACAATATAAGTACTCTTCCATTACAGTCACACAATCTGTGCTTCAGAAGAGCTAAGGGTTTTTTTAACTCTACACTGTATATTTGTCTTTCCTTTCCTATGAATTAAAAAGCTATTGGTACCGTGGCAGTTTCACTGAAATACTAGATGTATACCGTATTTATACATAATTTTGGCAAGTCCTGATAATATTTTATCAGCTCTTAAAATTGTATATTAAACCAATATGTATATTTGGTACCATTTCAAGATCTTTTCATGTTTATTTCAAAATTAAACAACATGACTGGCAGGTACACTCACTGAGAGTAGACCAAAACTACATTATTTCAGAGTTATTAGAAAATAAGATTACCGTTTCTAATTGCTACTGATGCGTAAGTGTTATGTTTACTTCTCTGCTGGAATATATGACTAACGGAATTTCACCTACATCTAGATAATGTCTGCCATCTTTAATTAGCCATAGCTCCATGCTATAGGCAGACTTACTGAGTAGCAGGAAATTACAAATCATTTTCTACAAGCATTGGGTTTTTTTCCCCCCTGAGGTACTTGTTGTTATGTTTGAAATACCAGAGGGATGCAAAATAGTCTCTTGATACTTTATCTAACAACATTCTTAGTTAATTTTGTATAATTGTCTAAACATGCTGAACAAAGAAGTGAAATAGATGATCTCAGAAACTCTTTTTCTTCACATGTTCTGATTCTGAGCTCTGTCAGTTTCATATCTGAAATATTCAGCTTGGTTTAGATTAATCAGGAATAAAAGGAAACATAAAATGAAAAAAAGTACTGAGCTTGTTTCCATAGAAACACACTATGCGCTCTGCCAAAATTAAGTGCTGACTTTGTATTCTGAAAGAGGGTTGTGCAGACAACATGCGCTCACTGATCTGCAGATAATGTGTCAAATGTCTTTATAGTATGTATCTTCTGATTGCCTTGTGCATCGTTAAAAAATCTTTGTGCCAGTACCTTGCTACCAACTCTTGCAGTATAAGTAGACTGTAATCTTTTCTCACTTCTAATCCATGTTACAGCTTTGGATTGGAGGAAGAAAAGATTCTTTTCACTGTGCATTTTATACTGTATGTCTCAAGTTACCAGTATGATAAACTGGTGAAGCTCCTTCTGTCAATATTCTCTGTGAAATCTTTGCTCTGTTCAAATCTGTGGGTATTTTACTATTGGTTACAGTAGGACCAACATTTCATATCTAGAGTATGATCATACACAACAGCAATATTGCTTGTCTGGTAATATAAATTCTGAAGCAAAGCAGATTCACTACGAAATGCAGAGTTGCTAAAGCAGATCTTACAGGAAAAAAAAAATTACCCATGATTTTTCATTAGTTTCCTGAACTTTACAATGGTGTCTCTGTCTTAGTGTTTATTTCCGATGTTACCTAGAAGGCCAAAAATGCCAAATATATAAAAGAGGATGAGAATATACACTTCAGTTACTGACTAGTAGTTAATAACCATCTGCGGCAGTAGAAGAAGAGCTCATATGGGTTGATTTTTAGTAATACTTGGAAATTTAATAATTTTTAGAGGCTTTCGTGAAATAGCTTCTTTTTGTAGAATATAATGCCTTACTATAGTGAGCTTCTTCACATAAGTCATTCTTCTTGCCAAGGCATAGAAATACTTTTGGAAGAAATCAATACTCCAAATTGTTTCCTAAAATCCAGCCCTGGCTTTCTGCCGCAACCTCAGCTTGTGCTTATTTTCATAAATCCTTGCATCAGAAAGCAATGTTACTGTGTTTAATTCATGATCCAGTTAGGGACTGGAATTTTGCTTTGTAAATATGACTCTTTTTGAGGGAAGCAGTATCAAATTCTTTATATAAGGACACATAAAAATTATTATGAAAGTGGGCTTTCTTCTGCAAAATACTGGCATCCAGTTTCCTCAGACTCATTCTTTAAAATTCATTCTGTTCATATATTTGTGACCTATTAATAGTAAAGAGCTATTCCATGATTATGAAATCCATTTGCAGCAGAATATTTTTCATTTGGGGGGCAAAAAGAGGTCACTTTACCATCTAGAAAATTGCACTACATTGTTCTGTCCTATATTCTTAATCTCCAGTTATACAAACAATTTTATTTACTCTCCAATTCATTTTGCATCTGAATCTCTGATTGAGATTGATCCTCAGCTACTTCTCCCACTGTCTCTGCTTTGCACTAATATCTAGCAAGCATTAAGTCAAAATGACATTCTTCCTAGCTATCTAGGATGTTGAATTTGCTTTAACTGGTCGGAACAGCTGTAGTTTCAGGTTACTAAAAAACGGTCAGTTGGGCATTCAATTAGCATGATTGTGTTTAGGTAAATGTGTTCATAGTATGTCAAACCTGTTAATTTCACAAGTAGCACGCTTAAATACCTAAATACAAGGTTCGCCGAGACAAAGAGGTATTTAGATTCTATCCTTTGCAGGAGTCGTTCAGGATTGGTTCCATTCTATACAATTCCTTCATTTTACAAACTTGCAAAAGTCAGACTTCAGGCAAGGCTGGGAGGGAGAGTGAAACCTCAGTCTTCACAATTGGTGATTCCCTCTCTCCTCTCATAATTTTGATGCCTTTTTCCTTTGGTCACTTTCAATGATTCCACACCCCCCCCCCCCGATTTATATCATCCTTTTTTTTCCCATGTATCACCATACTATAAAAATAATATTAATGTGGGAAAAAAAAGATGAAAAAATTCATTTGAATTCATATGCTGTAAAGCCCCAAGTGAGAGTATGAGAAATACATTATTAGTTAGAAGCTGGGGAGGGAAAGAATTGCCAGTATGGGTAAGACACAGCACAGTTCAATTTACTACTTACAGCTAATACACAGCTTGGCATGTAGCTTAGCTAAGGTTCCAAAAGACTATGCAAAGCAGATTTTAATAGTTTACTCTGCTTTTATTCTGTGTATTCTGATTTTATTAATCAAATATGGTAGATTAACTGTTTGACTTACATTTTCAACGATGAAGGAGCTTTTTCTCATATCTCTGAATGGGGCCACGCTGCCTGATACAGCTATGCAAGCTGTGAATTTGCTTGTACACTTGACTTTTATCTGTGCATATGTGTACTTTTCAAAATTCATGCCTGTTGGAGACTCATTGTAAAGCTGAGGTACATCTGCATCATCCCCTTCAGTGTTATACTTGTACAAAGGACACAGCATCTTACAAATCATAGGAAACATATTTCATTATTTGTCAACCTTGATTCTTTTTGTGCTTTATGAAAGAAGACTGATTTTCAGAATTTTTCTGCTATTCCATAAGCACAGGGAGAAATAAGATTTTTTTTTCCCCTGCATGTACAGTAACTCTTTTCTCCCCTGTTCATATCCATGATTGTAATCTTTTTGATACCTGAAGAGTGTAGGAGCGTAGCACAAAAGATTAATGTGTGTTTGGAGTTAACTGATGTAACTACTACCTTCCTTGTACTTGGTGTGAGATGGATTCATCTCATGATTAAAACACAAGAAGTATTTTCCCTTTCTTCATGCGAATTGAAGTCTGCATTCACATAATTACATATGGCCAAGCAGTATTCCTTTTTTATAAGAGTAAATCTGAAGTAATTTCACTCTTCATCAGTATTACAGTAATTTTACACCAGCATGACGGAAATAAGAATATAGTCAATAGTAATTTCATAGCTTTTTTTTAAATTAATTTTTTCAGTACTTTCAAGTTGCAACTCTGAAAACTACTGTGAGAAATAACTTTTCTTACAAATGTCAGTTTGTCTAATATGTTCTTATTAAGTTAACCTATGCTGGAAGAGCAAAGTCGATCTCTTTTACAGGGAGGGATGAAGTTTTGCTCTAATTTCTGTGGATTTGGCCATCCCATTTAATGTGTTACATTTCCAGTTTTCCTGACTGCACTTCCAGCTTCCCTTCCAGCATCTCTCACTGCCCTCGTATTGTTTTTATTTTCCTCAGCTTTTCCACTTCTGAAAGGTGATAAGCCTTAAAATATTAAAGTAGAGGAACAATTGTACATATATATATAGTTGTAGTGCATCTTTTTCTAAAGCATTACTCATGTAATGTAATGTTTTAGATTTCTGCATCTCCCAAGTTTTCATGATACCTTAGTAAGATGCTGAAGAAACTTACAGCCACATTGTAATGTTTGCATATTTGCTGTCTTCCACAAGTGCAGCCAATAGTTTAAGGGGATCAGCATTTCCTGCTGTAACATACTTTCTTCAGTTACTGCTAGGTTAGCTGCACTTTACTTTTTTGTCCCTTTTCCCCATTCTCTATATTTTGTTTAAACAGCATTTTTGGAGTGTTTTAGTCAGAACATGCAGCCGATTTTTTGTTGTTGTTTTTTTTTTTTTTTTTATACAAGTACTTCAGTCTTTGTTCTTTCATTAAGCTGACTGGTGAATTTGTGTGTATCTGTGTGTAAAAGCATTCAAAAGGAGCTGTGTATTTGCATGAACTCTGTCTAGACATTACACGTAATAGATATCAATTGTATTTTCTTTCTGGAATTCCCATTTTACTTGGTTCTGAATATGTATACAGAAAAAAATCCTTAAGATCCCTCGAGAAACAGTTACTTGGCTTATCTGGAAATGGCTTCATGCACATGAATACAAATGCACAATGAGATATTGGCATATCAGTGAAGTCTCTGGAACATTTCTTTTGATGGTGAAATCATCTTTACCTCTTACTAGTCTTTCAGACGTGATGCTGCTATAGCAGACTGAGCTGAGTTTTGGTCCTTTTGGTGAATGATAGGTAAAATTTTTAACTAAGTTCCAGATGCCAGATGCTACTCTTGTTTCTGCTTGTGCAAAGCCATGCAGGCTGTTGGCTTTCAGAGTGTGGATATGAAGGCAGAACTTCAAGAGGTTTTCACATTCAGCATGATGTGTGAACTAGAACCCTGCATGGCTGATGAGCTTGACAGGGCTAGCACTTGCAAAAAACATTATTTCAGTCACAAACTGAGTGCCAGAAGCTATTGAAACTATGTAAGTGCTGAATTATAGAATAAAATTTTGCAGATTTTCTTCAGAATAGGGAAATTAATAAACAATAGAACAAAATTCTCTGGTAACCTGGGAAGCAGAATTTGATGTGAGTTAATTTGAAATACTTTGAATTATTAACCATACAATAAAAATAAATCAAAATTATTCTTACTTGTGTTCCCAGCATAGGCAGACAAGAGGGTGTTTGACAAAATCAGTGACTAGCAAATGGAAATAATCACTATTCCAGCACTATGTTTTCAAATTATAGAAATTACTGTTTTTGTCATTAAATAAAATGTCCGTATTTTAGAGTAGCTGAGATAATTTTGTGATCATCAATAACATTTGCAGTTTTGTTAGCCATTATGAGAGTTATCAGAGGATAGTTCCCATATGTGATATAAAGCAGTTGTCCATAGAAGTTACTAAAGTAATTATTCTATATCAAGTGTGTTTGTTAATGTCTTTTCGTGGTAAGATACCGGCCATCTTGTACTTTGTCTTTTTTAGTATGACAGAGCTTATTTCCCAGACTTAGTTAAGCTAGCTCGTGTCCCTTCATTTGTTTCATATGGGCCACTTACTTATGTGACTCACAAAATAGTGACAATATTTTGATGTGGTCTCCATTTTGGCAGAAGGAAGAAAAGTGGTATGTCTTGACACTGGTAAGGCTGTTGACATGATGTTTTAATATACGAAGTGGCAAAATACAGCCTACTCAATCACCATTATATTAAATGCACAACCAATGAAAACCAGACTAGAAAAAATGAAAAGGAGCTTAGGAACAGCCTTCAGCTGTGGAATTATGCAAAGGCTTGAGATAAAGAAAACATTTCTAACTTTGAGGAGATTTATCCACTGTAACAGGTTATTTGAGGATGTTGTAGAAACCATTTCATGAATGTGTTAGATTAGCCATCTCCCAAAGACTATGTATTTAGTCCAGATTCAAAGTAGGGGGCTAGGTTAAATGATATGTGGAAGTCCTGTCTAGCCCTGTATTTCTGTGGGCCTATTCTCTTTATTTTTGAGTCTTGCTGTTACTTTTTGCAGAATTATGTATAGATTTTTCGATTTACCCATTTTAGGAGGAGCAGGTTAATTTTCAGAGGAATGTATGAAGTTTGAAATTAAACTTTTAGATAGCTATCAATATGTCAGTTTTCTTACTATAGGACCAGAACAGATCGTCTTCACATCAATGTAAAAAAGGCAAAAATGTTATCTGTTAATTATCATATGACTAAGTTACCTTGTAATTCATAAATGCTCGTTCTTTTGCCATGCATATTGCAAGGTATAAAACGTAATCTGTGAAGCACAAATAACTTTTCAGTCCTTGAGATACTTGCAAAAGTCAATGGAGTTGGGTTAGTATGATAACTATTCTGTTTATTTTGCTTCTACAGAAATGTATCTTCTGCAGACAGAGAATTAAGAAAATCTCTGGTGCCTGCATTCAGTGTTCATATGGACGCTGCCCAGCCTCATTCCATGTTACCTGTGCCCATGCTGCAGGAGTGCTGATGGAACCTGATGACTGGCCATATGTTGTCTACATCACATGTTTTAGGCACAAGATCAACCAAAATGTGGTAAGGAATTTGTTTCCTTATTTGTTAAAAAATGGAACTGCAGAATTAAAGTATGTTTCCAGAGAAAACAGAAGAAAGGATCCACACTATGTATTACAATAGCTCCAGCTATTATATTTCCATACAGAGCAAACTATTACATCTTGAAGGTTTTTCTTATGCTGTTACCTGGGAGAAATGATACTTGATATGCCTAACACATTTTTGCATTAGAGTCATTGTTGAATGTACTGTTTTGACAGCCAGAACAAATCTTTGAGTTCTGTTTTGTTAACCTGGAGAGTATTACAAATACCCAGATCACAGTATCTTGCAAATACTCACAGATACAGTGAGATAAAGGATATGGTGTATATGTAAGTTCTTTGTTCCACAGCCAAACAGAGTCTTGCCAATATCCAATTATAATTATTCTGTCATCTGGCAAAGTAACACTAGTGTGTCATGAAAATTCATGTTATTACTGTGGCTTTTTATTTCTAGCCTGTGCTGAGGAGGAACCTCTAATTTTAGATGAGACACATGAAGAATTAGTTTAATGTCTTTTATTTGAATGAATTGTTACTATCTCAGTTAAGAGAGGATTCTTGCCATTTATCTTGGGCTTTTAAAACTGTATTTGGTTTCCTAGCAAACTAGAAGGACTTAACGTAATCTTATTAAGGAAATAGCTTGGTAAGTTAGTCAAGTTAAAAATTTGCAAGCTGCAAACTTTTTATCTCCTTTATACGTTAGAAGTGAAAGAAATAAACCCAGGTAATGTCTGTATAATATATGTCGTCCTTTCAAGAGGTTGTCAGTGAATCCTTGGTCTTAATGACAAGATTACTGAAGAGTAAGATTTTCTCTCGAGTGTAGTAAAATGTAATGCCTCCCAACTAGAGTAATCAGTCCTGAGTGTTCAATCTGCTGATGGTTCTTAAAAAGGGAAACAAATTGTGTGTCCCTGTTTAAAACTTCCACAGAACTGTTAAGCCTTTTAAAGATTTTTGTTTTCCAAAATGAATTAACATGTGAAACCAGTACACTTCATGTGGTTTTCATTTCTTCAAACATTTTTCAAGAAAATGACTTTGGTTTGAAAAACAAACAAACTTAAACCTCTACCTGTACAGGCAACTTAAGATACTTTTCTTGCCTTCCTTGGAAAATGTTATCATTAGTTGAAAATTACTGGGTTAAAATCATGCCCAGTAAAAATAGGGCTGTTCTTCCCAAATATTTTCTACTATCAGTTTGGGACAAGTCTTTAGGTAGTGGAATTTGCATCAGGAGCTGGGAAATAGTTCCCTGATCAAATAGGACTTTCTGCATAATACTTTCTTCTATTCCCACTTCATATGTGTATTACGGCCACTTGCTCAGCCCCTTAATTTTTCCACATTCCTCTAATATATCTGTCTCTGATGCTGGAGTCCCCTCATGTTGTTAAACAATGCACGTGATTTTCTTCACCATATTCTCTTTTATGACACTGAATGTTAAATATGCTGAAGTTTCGGATTATTTCTTCTGTGTTTATATAGCACTTAATATAGTCGTATAACTGTCCTAAACAGACTTTTTTCTGGCATCTCGGTGTTCATGTTAGTTATTAATAGAAACACCTACAAAATATTGATGAAAACCAGGTAGGTTGTTTAAGCAGAATTTATACTTTCAATCTAATATAAAACAGTGCAGACTTTAGCATTTAACTTTCTTAGTGTACACTTTCTCTGGAACAGAAAAGAAGTTATTAAATAGCAATTTTTTTGAATGGTAAGAAACAAAACACATGCTCATCTGAAAAAAAACCACAATAGTAATAGATGACATGGAATCCTAGAAAATCCATTTTTTCTTAGTGATTTTCTTGACCTGTATTAGGTAGTGTCAAAGGAAAAAAATCCGACCAACTATGGAGAAACAGGATTTTGTGTGGGTACTATTTAAGAGGTTGTGTGAAGGAATGAGACTATTATGTCCTTTCCTGAAACTCAGCACCAACATTTTTGAAAAAATTCTGTATTATTATTTCCTGTGGCTTAAATCAAAATCAGATTTGCAGAAGAGAAAGAAAAATTATGCTTTTGTGTTTTTCATTGGGCCAAAACTTGGAAAGATCAGATATTTTGTTAAAGAATCTTCTTCTGTGAAATTCTTACAAAGGAGATTGCCATATGTTTGTATATGCTTGGTTTTATACTCTGTCTTTTGGATAATTAATCTAATCACATCTTTAAGCCTTTGGAAGTTTTTTCACCATTGGTTTTCTTGTTATGCTTTTCTTAGCTATTAGCTATTCTTTCATGCAGAAATTACATTGCTCTTCACCATTAGACATAGCAATGTATTTTACTTCTAATGAACTTTTTTGTTTGTCTGTTGTTTTAACTTCCTTGCTTGAAAGCAGAACAGGGGAATCATGCAGACTGAAATATTATACTCACTTTGCAAATTTTTACAGGAATCAAATAGATTATCTTGTCAGCAAGAAAAAAATCTCTCCTGGTATTTAGCAGTTGAAAACATTGTACATAAAACAAGGACACTATTAGTTCTCCTCATTTGAAGGAAACAAAATTAAAATTGTCTGTTTTTTCACTAATATAGCCTCTAGAAATTGTGCCTAAATGCTCAGTGAATACCTGTGATTGCTACTTTCTTCAAGTTTAAAAAAAAACTAAACAACGCAAAACTCAACAACCAAAGGATGGCTTCTGGGCGCTAGGAAAAATTGTGATATATATCTATAGTGGTGTTGTAATACATAAATCAATGAGGGCGCTCAACAAAAAAACTACCTATGTACAGATAAATGTGTATTATTACTGGTATTAGTGTATCTCTTCACCTCAGGCAAGGGCTTATTGCAATGATGAGGTAAAGTATGCATCCAAATTATTTACAGCTGTGATCTCAAGCAAATTGTGTCCAAATTATTCATCAATATACTTTCACAAGTCTTTTTCACTGGGAATCAGATTCTGTATTGTCTTCAGGATTTTTTCCTGACTATTTTAATGTCAACCATGGAAAACAGTGGTGGGTCTTCTAATGAAAAATCATCAAAAAGACTATCAAAAGGGAAAGCATAATCCTTGCATCCATATATTGCTGGCAAATGAAGTGAATATACAAATACTAAGAACAGGAGTTTTTAAATGGTGATATGATTTTTCAAAAATACGTTCTTTGGAGGTCCATGGACTCAAAACTAGGCATGCCTCTTGTATTTGCTGAAGGTACAGCTTTAGAAATAACACAAAAATTTGCTAGCAGAAAAGTTGTTTTATACAGAATGTTTTTGATTATTCCTGTCGCAGCCTATTTTATCTTGTTATGTAAATTGAAGTGTCAATATGCAAGGAAGGCTCTGTAATTTACTACTTACAGACAGTAGGTCATGTTTTTTTCTTTTTTCCTCTTTGACTGTGCTTGTCTGGGCATGAAACATATCCCTCATACCTTTTTGTCATCAAACTGCAAGAACACTTGGAAGTACGGTTGAGAATAGGTGCTGCAGATGGATTTGTTTTGACTAAAAGAACTCTTTTAGACACAAGGAAATCAGAAAAAGAAGTTGTATGCAACTATACTAACAGGAAAAAAACCCCGAAGGATCCGTACAAGATTAGCAAAAACAGCACTGAGGGTCAGAGAAAGCCAGCTGGAGGCAAACATATACTCACAGGTGATGTTTCATTTGGAAAGTGTGATTGGAAGAGGCCATCTAGGCAGCCCCAGTTACATGCATTTTGAAAGACTAACTGTCTTTAGAAGGGGCAAAGACAGGAGTTGCAAAAACCCACTGGGTAGGAGTTGCAAAAACCTACTGTTGCTGCTTTTTGAGCTATTTCAAATTATCTTATAGAATCATAGAATCATAGAA
>NW_009214551.1:0-21724 GCF_000690835.1 Fulmarus glacialis
GGGGATGGCTGGAGCTGCGAGGCCGCGGTGAGGGCTGCGTTTGCGTTCAAAGCCGTGGCCCGAGGAGCTTTCACTCTCTCCGGGCTGTGAGAGAGCTTTCTGGTCTGCTCTGCGAGATTCCTGCGCCTCGTGTTTTTGCCTGGTTTTGGCTGTGTAAGTAGCCATTTCAAAGCTGCTTTCCTTGCACGCTCGCCTTCCAGGAGCTGTATCCAGAGGGTGTGTAAGGAGCTGCTTCGTTTTGCCTCGGTGTCCCACCAGAAGCAGTAACTGCACGTAGTCTGAGCTGAATCCAGCAGTTTGTATGAGAGAGTGAAAGAAGTGAATAACTTTCCTCACGAAGAATGCGTGTCGCAATTGTTCTTGTTTTGGTCCAGATCTTTTGGTCTATCTAAGCACAGTGTGCAAAGCTTGAACTGCGTTTGGTTTTTGGTATTTCTCTTCACGCTCTCCTGCTTCTGGCTTTGTTACGCTCTCTCCTGTGCTTAAATTCTATCAACACCTGAGTTGTTCGTGTTCAGTTGTCAGGCTACAGGGATATACGCCATAGCAGAGGGGAATCTCAGAACACCTTTTCTCCTCCAGCAATAGCTTTACGTTTTTTTCAACTGTCAGTGTGTCCACACTTGTGTGTTTAATAGCCCTTGACATACTTGCCATTAATTCGTCCAAATGTTTTTTTCGTGCTAGGAGCATGAACAGTTTAGAAAACCTGGCAGCAGTGAGTTCCATAGGTTAATATGTTGTGTGGACTTCCTTTTGCTGCTTTTAAATCTACTGCCTGATACTGTTCAGTCCTCATAAAATGAATTATACTTGTTCTCTACTTGCTATCTTTGTGCTATTTCAGGACTTTTGTATTCTTTTGTTATCTGTCTTCCTCAGATATCCCTTATTTCAAGGTAAAGAATTCTTAGCTTTTTAGTCACTTCTTGTATGGGAGTTCTGTATCTCTTGCCAGTGTCATCACCTTTTTCTGTATTTTTTCATTCTTTTGTATTTTTTTAATCAAGGGATCAGCAAAACTAAGTGTTATATTCAAGATTTCAGTACAACATGGGTTACGTAGTGGCATGATGATGTCTGCTAGCAGAGATGACAGATTTAAGTTGGTGCATCAGTGGTGTGAAAGCCAACAAAAGTAATAGAAATATTTGTAACTCACTGTGTGGTCATCTGTTGACGAATCAGTGTGGTTTATTTTTTTAATCGGAAACCACTCTCCAAGTAACTAGTTGGTAGTAGCTCAACACAAGGGTATAATGCCATGGATAAAATAGTCACCTAAAGGGCTCTTAATATTCTGTCAGTCTGCTGTGCATGTTTCTCCTGTCTTCTGTGGCAAGAGCAGGAACTGAAAATAGCACAAATTTGTCTGAGTTTAGTGCTGTTTGTGGAACTGCTAATGCACTCTTGCATCTATCAAGCTGTAGCTTGCCCCTCTGCTCTGCTCTGGTGAGACCCCCCCCTGCAGTGCTGCGTCCAGCCCTGGAGCCCTCAGCACAGGAAAGACATGGACCTGTTGGAGCGGGTCCAGAGGAGGGCCATGAAAATGATCAGGGGGTGGAACACCTCTCCTGTGAAGAAAGGCTGAGAGAGCTGGGGTTGTTCAGCCTGGAGAAGAGAAGGCTTCAGGGAGGCCTTATTGCGGCCTATCAGTTCTTAAAGGGGGCTTATAAGAAAGATGGCAGCAAACTTTTTAGCAGGGCCTGTTGTGACAGGAACAGGGGGAATGGTTTTTAACTAAAAGAGGGTAGATTTAGACCAGATATAGGGAAGAAATTTTTTACAATGAGGGTAGGGAAACACTGGCACAGGTTGCCCAGAGAGGTGGTAGATGCCCCATCCCTGGAAACATTCAGGGTCAGGTTGGACGGGGCTCTGAGCAACCTGATCTAGTTGAAGATGTCCCTGCCCATGGCAGGGGCGTTGGACTAGATGACCTTTAAAGGTCCCTTCCAACCCAAACTATTCTATGATTCTATGAACTCAGGCTTTTTTCTGGTGTAAAATTAGTAGTAATCTACTGGTTGATGTGATTTCCACCCATTCAGTATCATCAGGGGTTTAAAATGAAACTTGATACTGCTGAAATTCATTAGACAGCTGTAATTCTTGATGCTTTTTTTCCATCACCTCTCTCCCAGGGAATCTAGTGGGACAATGGAGTTAAGTAGACTAGGAGGAGAGACTGCCATTCAAGGAGAAAAGTGCTGTGAAATGAGAATTTTTAGCAAAGTTAGAAATAACTGGTTTGGGTTATCATATAGAGGCCTTAGGCCTTCAAAGTGAGTGTAGGTAGGAAACATGGATTGTTTGTCATAATTGTGCCCTGAATGTAGCTTGTTAGGTTTTATTTAGGAGCAGGGCTAATCCCAGGTCTTGCTGATGATGACTTTAATCTGAAACAGATCCAGGAGGAGCAATTTCTGATTCCTGACTCTTAACTCTCCAAAGCACTTGGAGGTGTTGCATGGTGCAAGATTTCTGCCTTTTCACACTTCATACAACAGGTTCATTCACAGCTCCAGCAGGTTTAATTGCAGAAAATTAGGTTGTTGATAGGCAGTGATGAGTTTTATGATCGCAGTATAAAACCTTTGCTTTTGCTGTAGAGCAAACTGAATGACTGTGCTAGGCAAACATACATTAAACGAAGCCTGAAAGCAAACCAAAAATGAACAGAGTCATCTTGAAGACTTAGTTCACACACTGAGTGTGTGATTCTGTGCAGACAATGACAGCAGAAAAGCTGGTTTTCTACATAGTAGTCTCAATTCTCTGTGATGTGACATCAGATGTGTGATATTCAAACCATTCACAGTGGCAGTTGTACTGAAAATGAAGGTGAAGAACTGCCAGTCAGACACTTAGTAGTGATACTTTGGATTTTTTTTGCTTTAAAACTCAAGTTTATCATCTACAGTTAAGTGCACTCAGTGTAGAGACTTCTATGAGCTTTGAGTTGTTCTGTTTGAGAAGATTAAAGTTTGATGGTTAAGCACTTAAAAACCCAGGAAACTCCAAAGTCAACCATGCATAAGCAATTTTAACTGTGTTCCCTGTAGTGTTGTATTATCTTAACAGGCTTCAGTTTTAGAAGGTTGGTTTTTTTTGCAAGTGGGGAAAAAAGTAAGAGCAGAAAACTTACTGTATCAGACTAACTTCTTAAATAGGTTGGACCTTGATAGTATCACTTCTACCACTGTAGATAGGCAAAGCATTTTGTAGCTTTTAATTGTGAAACGCTTCTGATGGTCATAGTGCTAGCTGGAGAACTTAGTCAATGAGAAGTCTTGTTTCCTTAAGCAGGCACATATACAGTTCAGTTATTAGTTCTTTTGTTTTCAGAAAGCAGCTTAACCTGATATAAATGCAGTTTGGAGGATGAATCAAGTAATTGTAAAGCTAATTCAGTTATGAATATACGTGGTTTAAATATGTGATCAATGGACATGATTGCATTGTTAATCTATAGTAGGTTAAGTAAGAGCGTATTATTTTGTGTTTTGCATTTAAATAACTCCTCTTGCATTCAGGATAGTACATTATACTAGAAAATTCTGTTTACATATATTAGATTTTTAGGGAGAATGCATGGTCTAGTACTTCATTTAGAAGATTAATTAGGGAGATGTTAAACAGATATAAATAAAAAAGACTGATTAACAGAGTGATCTGATAGGCACTGAATTTGGCTTCATATCTTACTCTGTATAAAGGCAGCATATGTGTGTGTGTGCTTCAGTGTTGCCTGATTTTTTTTTTTGTTTTGTTTTGTTTTGTTCTTTGTGTTAGTTGACGATAACAGATACAAGTTCTGGATTTAAAACAATTCTGTTATCTCCTCCTGGAATGTTCTGTCCCACCCATTTTTCTCTTGGGGGCTTGTGAGTGTCATGTCACACATCAAATTTCTGTAGCTTCTCCCTGCAGGGTTATGGCATTCCCAGAGATGGGTCAGTGTTCGTAATTTTGGTTGCTGTTAAACAATCAGCACTTGTCAACACCATCTACAGACATCCGTTACATTTTTTTTAAATGGTAGTACCAAGTGTTAAATGTGGGGCTTCTTGGCGGGAACTGTTCTTGCATTAGAAATATTCCAGTGTTGATATGATCTTAATATGATCCTTGTGAGAGAAAGTAGCCTTATCTGTTGATTAGGTGATACATGTGTGCGTTGCTGGAAAGTGGGCTTCTGTTTTCAATACTACCACTGACCTTCTGTGTGCTGCTGATCAAGTCTTACTGGCATCTTGTTCCATTACCTTTATCTCTGAACAAGGTATGATAATTACAAGATATTGGCCAACTGTTAAATTTCCTGGAGATAATTTGCATGCAAAGTGCTTTATGCTTAAAAAAAAAAAAGAAGCACTGCAATAAAAATATCTATTGTATATGAACAAAAACAGATTAGGTATTATGTGCCTCACAGGTTTATTACTGTGTTTCTTCACATCACAGCTTAAGGACTTGCTTGTTGGCTATTTCACATCAGTCCTGTGCTGCTGCTACTTGGCATCCCACTTCACTATTTATTTTGGTCCTGGTTTTGGAATTTCCCTTCACAGGAAGATTCCATACTCCTTATATGGAAAAATTATTTAAAAAAAATGACTTTTTTCCTATCGGTTCTGTAGATTCTTTTCTCAGTAAGTGCAAAAGCCACTATCTCTTTTCTTTAAAGCTCTGATCTAAGGGCCAACAAAGTCAAGGAAAAGGTTATCAGTAACTTCAGTGGCTTTCGGATCAAGGCATTCCCATGTGATGTGCTCTTGTCATTGGAAAGAATGACCACTGGTTTCAGCCACGAAATCTTAGTGGCATTTTAAACCATCATTTCAGTATTTCTTTAAAGCCTATCTGTTGATATGCTTGCATTCACATGTAAGGAACTACTTCTGTGTATCTCCTGGTTTTACAAGCAGGCAGTGCTCTTTATCTCTCCAATGGGACTAGTGCCGTGTCTGAACTGTGGTAAAAGCTCATTCTCTGCTGGTAGAATGACTTGGCAGAACACATGAATGCAACTGTTCTCAGGCATTGGCTCATATTCCTCGTTTGCATTAGTCAGTTGGTGTTAAACATGAAAATTTTCAAGTGTTGGTATGACTGCAATCTTGGAGTTTAGCCCTGCGTGGAGCCCTCCTTTCTTCAAACATTTTTCCATATCATCACTTCAGCACAACTGTCTGTGAAACAGAAATCAAAATGAAATTCTGTTTCATCAGGAACAGGGAATGCCCTACAACATAAGAATTGTGAATTTTGATGAACACAGAATCAAATTGATAAGTTGTAATGAATTTATAAAAGGAGCAGGGAGGGAGGCTTTATCAGCACAGATATATTTAACATCTTCATCTGATTTGTGGAAAGAAATGGCTAAGTTTCAGAGACCTGGAAATAAATTTTACTGATCAGGTAGTGACATTTAGCAGAGTCACAGACCACGTTGTGGTCCAACGACAGTTCATTAGTGTGCAGTACTACCTCATGGAGCGTTTAGGAATCAGGAGGTAGGTCTGCCCCAGAATCATTAGATTGGCTTACAAATCCTGAAATGCTAAAATGAATATATCTGACTTCATGTTTTTGGAGCCCTTAGAGTTTGCAGTCTTTTCTTTGACAGTACGAGAGCTAGTAACTTGTTCTGTTAACTGGAGTTATGCTTGTCATATAGTTGGTTCCTGGAACTGGGGCCTTTGGGAGACTCTCTGGGTACCCAAAAAATTATGTTTGAATTACAGGACTTGGTAGATAAAATTCAACCCTTTGCAGAGGCTCTGCTTGTTCATACCTGTGATCCTGTATTCCCCTTCCTTTAAGACTGCTATAAACTCACAAGTTATACATAACTATATGTGATTAAGTGTAGAGAGAAATACATTCTTCAGAAAGTTAACTTTTTTTAGTGCGTTTTTGTTGATTTCACTTTGCTTACTTAATTGTGCTTTTTTCCTAAACCCAAACTTCTTACCATGTTACAATAAATAAGAGAAGAATACTCCCTTTTTGTTAAATTCAAGGGATAACTGTTGTGACAATGGAAGTTTCAACTTCCGAACTTTCTTTATCTGTGTCTGAGGGTTATATTGACCTCTTCTTGTATAGGAATGAAGTTTAGCAGAGAAACCTGGTAGTGAGCAGAATCTTTCCAAATTTGTCTCTGTCAATGTAGAAGCAGGGCTGACGTGACACCTTGGACCTTGCTTGCCCAAGACGTGGGGCAAGGTCTGCCCTTTGTGACTGCATGGCCTAGTGAGAGAAAAGAACAGGAGGAGAAGGCTGCCCAAAGTTAAATGTTTGTTGTGAGCCTAAGGATACTGTCCATAACCTTGCGTAGAAGTGTGGTTTCCTGCTTGTTGCCTTCTATGCGAGTCATAATACCTAAGTTGGAATGTGTTTTCTCTGCTCTTGTTTCGGGAAGAGGATGAATAAAGAACCCCTTTTTAAAAGCCCTTCTTCATGAAAGCTGCTTCTTGGTCAAAAACATTTGTTGTGCCTGGCCTTGCTGGATCAGCACTTGGATATGTATGAGCATGGAATACTACTCCCCCAGGAGAAAAACGTCACTTAGATACTCGAATATCCTATGACTAAGATCTGTAATCCTGAATCAAGTGGATTCCCCTGATACTCCATTTGGATTAGCTGGAGAGAAGTGCATGGAAGGACAAACCTCTCTCTAAATGGCAAATTCAGCGAAACTGTTGACAATAATCTGAGAGTAAATGTTGACTTGGAAAGTTTTCAGATGTCCTGGATTTTTTTCCATGGTAAAATCCTGGCTTGGTAACATCAGGCTGCTATTAGTTGGTTATATATTATACTTGTATTTTTGTTTGGTTATTTTTATCTAAAACATGTAGTTTCTACGAAAGTAGAAAGAAGAAATGATTTTGCTTATCAGATTGGCAAAGAGAAGCAAGAGCCTGTCCAATCCCACCCTGCATAATTACAATAAAATTACATCCCATGACACACGCTGCCCAAAAGGGTGATAAATTATATGGAATGGATGCAATTACTTAATCTGTCAGCAATGAAAGCTCTGTCTCATTTTCCTGTAGTTCATGGAGCTACATTCACTGGGGAAGTGAGTGTGGAACAGCGGGCAAACCTCCTTGCGGATCTTCAGGGTCTGTATGTGGAATTTAAGCACTTAACTAGAACAGCATAAGAATAAAGATCTAAAAGAATAGAGTGTGTTAACCATTAACTATTAGTATTGTTCAGATTTGACGGCCCAGGAAATACTGTTCTTGTGTTGAAACATGGGAGTTAAGGCAGGATGTCAGTTTTGATTTTTTTGTAGTGATAAGCAGCCATTAAAAATGTAATTTCCTATATTCCTTTACTTCTTCAGACATTGCTTGTACTTGTTAATACATACTGCACATCAAAAAGACTGTCTCTCTTTTTTTTCTTTCTTTCCTTTTTTTTTTCCCCACACAGTTCAGGGCTTTGTTCACAATGGCATTACGGAGTTTGGAGTACTTTTGTTGCTTCTCATAGGAATGTTTACAATTTTGCAGGATCAGGTTCAGATATATTGCTTAGGCACTGACAATGCTGCTGTGATTAATCAGTTGTCATAAAGCTGTCCCTTCTGCCTGCATTTGTTGCTGGACAAATTCATCACACCAGGGCTGAATGCAGAGTGATAGTTTGTGAGCATGTTTAAAATTTAAATAATAATAATTAATAATTATTTTAAACAAGAAAAAAATCCCTATGCAGTTTTGAATTATGAGGGCATGAAAGGACTAAAATGTCTTTGCTGCTTTCACACTATTAGAATTGTACAGAAACTGATCTGACTTCTTTGAACCATGCTGCTTGTGATTAAATTGTGATTCTTTCTACTGCTTTGAAATGGAAGAGGGGGAGAAACTGTTTCCAAATGTATCTTGCTGGCAGTTAAGGATTCAGAAAGGTAGGGTTTGTTTCTGCTTTTTGTTTTGCCGTGTTCCTGAAGTTATGTTAGAAGGGCTTTTCAAAACTCTGGGCTTTTCAAAATTCCTGTTTACTCAGACCATACAGATTTTATGCTTAACCAGGAAACACAGTGTCAAGCAGTGCCCAAGGAGTGATTACGTTTGAGTTGCATTCCTTTCAGCAAGCCTTCACCTATCTCCAACCGTGAGTAACCAAGTAGAAGATTGCAAGTCACTGTATAAACCCCTACTTTTCTGACTTTAAGCAGTATGCACGACAGCAGTAGACTCTGATTTTAAAAAAACCCAAACATACAAAACTTGGTCAGATTTTTTTAAAGATCACCACTGATCTTGCATTCTCTGCCTGTGGCATAGGGGCTATTTAAAGCAGCAACTGAAGTCCACAGTGTTGGAGGAGTTACTGAGTTTTCTTTGCCAGCACTTTGTAATTGGCTGTTCTTGTTGTCTTGCAAATTCAAGAAGTCTCTCATTCACATTTTAATTCCCCATTTTTCAGTTTGTAGACACATGAATATTTTGCCTGAAGCAGTGAGTGATGTCAGGTGAAGGTCAGTGCACTGTAATAACCTGCCCTCAAGCACAAATAAGTTCAGGCCTTACTGCCAAGAGATGACCTTTGATTTCTTTTTACCTGACGCAATAAGGGCCCTATTCAGAATTCTTCAGTCTCACTTTACTTAGGCAAAGTCCCAGCCACTTGAATAGGTTTGCTTGAACAAGAATGGTTGCAAAAGTTCCCTAAGCATGGTATGATGATGGCAGAGGTTTCTGCATTGTAGATGAGTTCAATAAACCAAATTAGATTCGGTATTTACTGCGGTCAGAAAAGAGAAGTGAAAGGTGAGAGCGGATTTTATTGTGACTTGCATGGCCGCCAACTCTGAAATTACTACTACTAAGTACTGTTTCTAAGCTACATCTGATCAACAGAGATAGTAAGCAAAGATGCTTATACGTTAAAACATTTGTTATATATAGGCAGAAAATAATACTTTAATCTGAAGTCACCGCTGATTTTAGATACAACCAGAAGGCTGTATATGCTGTCACTGGGTAGACCTGTGTTGTGGTAGTCACGCTTTCCCGCTCTTGGTATCTTCCTAATCCAGGTATGCCGTTGAGCTGTGAGGGGCAGAGTCCCTCAAAACTAAGTGTAATAATTTTGCCCAAACTGTTGTGTTGCAAGATGGGATTGCGAATAGGCTAGCTGATCCTGAATAAAGTAGGGTATAGCTAAATGGGGAGGCAGGATACAGTCACCTTTTCACTATGCTGTGACTAACTGTACTGCTGGTTTCCACTGTTTTGTTAAAAAGGGGATTTCCATTAACCTGCCTTTCTTTGCAAGCCCATGCAGGAGTTGTAGAGAAGTATGATATTTCTTACTGGTTTTTCTCTTCAACCCTAATGGCTTTTGCAGATATGAGAGTGGGTACTCGTATACATCAGCTCCAGTGAATGACTTTGCAAGTAGCAAAGTCAATTTGGTTCTTTCAAAGTCAGACTATACAGTCAAGTCTTAGACCTACTGTCAGGCAAACCTCTCCTGAAAGCAGTAGCAGATTTACTCATAGGCCAAGAAAAACTCAGGACTAGGACCTGACCTGGAAAGGGTGACTGAAAGTCAAAAAGGAATACAGTCTTCCTGACTCATTAGTTTATTTTTTTGCATAACACTATTAGCAATGGTGACAAGGGTTGTTGGTGACTCTGTGAAGTTAGTATCTTGTATCCGTCAACCATAAACTCATTCTTCACAGGCCACTGGACAGCGTCTGCCAAAGTATATATTTCCTAATAGGGAGATTTTAATCTGCAGCAATTTGCTGCTCAGTGATTGATAGCCTGAGATTCTTTGAATGTATGATTATCTTCATGTTTTTGTGTCAAGGACTGATGTCTCCTGTAGGAGTGTAACAATTCATGCAGTTTACGTTAAATAAACTGAAATAGTAACTGTCATCTAGACCACCAGAGCACATGAGGCATAGCAGCAAGACAAGATTTGTAGGATGTCTAAAATCCTTCTCAAACCAACAGGATAAGAATAACCAGCTCCCACTCCCCACCCTTAAAGGATCTTGCAGTTCAGTTTCAAAATGCAGGAGGCAGAAGGGTTCACCACATGGAGGTACAATTGATACAAGCGTTAGGATATTTGTGGGAGTCTGAACCAAACCTGAACTGAATAAGGACTTCAGGAAAATATATTCAGTGGCTTCAGTCTCAAGGGGTAGAACTGAGAACATAAATTGTTTCTGGGTTTCTGAATATATGAATTTTACATTTCTTCTGCTGTTACTAATCATACAGAATCTTCATTTCTCTTTCTTAAAAAGACACAATGATACTGTTGTTTGTCATCCTTACTAATTAAAGCTGGGTAACTTAGCGTTTTCCTTTTTATCCCCATTAACATCATCTTCCCATAAAGAAGAGGTGCACTTCTGCAAATAGGGCAACTTCTGCAAATAGGTGCAACTTCTGCAATAGGGCAACGAAGCTGGTGAAGGGTCTAGAGAACAAGTCTTATGAGGAGCGTCTGAGGGAACTGGGGTTGTTTAGCCTGGAGAAGAGGAGGCTGAGGGGAGACCTCATCGCGCTCTACAACTACCTGACAGGAGGTTGTAGCGAGGTGGGGGTCGGTCTCTTCTCCCAAGTAACCAGCGATAGGACGAGAGGAAATGGCCTCAAGTTGCGCCAAGGGAGGTTTAGATTGGACATTAGGAAAAACTTCTTTACTGAAAGCGTGGTCAGGCCTTGGAACAGGCTGCCCAGGGAAGTGGTGGAGTCGCCATCCCTGGAAGTATTTAAAAGACGTGTAGATGTGGCGCTTAGGGACATGGTTTAGTGGGCATGGTGGTGTTGGGTTAACGGTTGGACTTGATGATCTTTAGAGGTCTTTTCCAACCTTAATGATTCTATGATTCTATGATTCTAAATGTACCCCTTTAAATGGTAAAGGCTTAACAGCACAATTGGCATCTGATGCTACTATCTTGGTTGCCTATCCAGTTTTGTAACTGAACTTTTTGTGAGATTCTGTATATATCAAGTACAGAGGATAATGATATTCAATGTCTATGTTGTTGTGCTGGAGCCCTCATCCTAATTTTATTGTGGATGAAAGCTAAATAGAACTGTATGAAACAGTGTGTTCTCCGAGTTATACCTGTATTTATTTGCATGCAGAATTTAATATTTGCAAAAGATTTACAAGATTACTTGTTGTCATTCTTCCAGTTGGCTGTCAGAGATCCACTGATAGTTTTTTGTTTCATGGTATTCTGGTATTCTGTTTCAAAGTTATGGAATAAATACTTCTTTTCACAGTGCTCTTGTAAGACCTCTCATTAGACCTATTATTCATCATTATGTAGGAACATAAAAGAAAACAATAAATCTTCAAATTCTGTTGTTGCATTTTGATACCAGTATGTGGGGAGCCTCACATCAGAGCAGATCTTAACGAGAAATAAGTTAGAATCTTATAATTCTTACAGTATTATTTAATAACAAAGTAATTTAAACAATCTTTTATAACTAGTTCATTTCAAGATGTTTCAGGAGCCTAGACTCTGAAATCCACAATGCAAGATGCGTAAGCTACGTGGTGAGCTGTGTTTCTGTCCATGATCTAGCAGTTGTTATCTATGCTGCCTCTTAAAAATAAAGCATCCAAATCTTGCTATTAGGTATATGAAATTTCCTTCAGAACAGACCTGAGCAGTTGACTTGTTATGTTTTGTTCGGCAAAGGCATGTTTAGGATTTATCTGAATGCCATAGCATCACAGCACTATTTGTTTTGGACATATGTCACTTATTTTTCAGTGGTCCCTAAAACATAACCCCATGTGGGTTCCTGAGAGGCTTCTACATCCTTGCATCTGGCCACTAACCAGTTGAAACCCTCTGATATAGTGCATCTATTTAGAAGGTGTTTAGCGCCCAAATTCTCCCAAATGTTAGAGGACACTCTATTGTTTGAATCTTTTGAGCTTTTAAGAAGATGGTACACCTCTGCCCCCTCCATGCCCCAGTACAGTACAGTGGCTTAAAGTCATTGCCCAGTTCTTTCATGACAACTGGGTTGCAGCAATACTGTTACCTAAGCAGTGCTAGTCACTTTGATTTAAGTGGAGCTCAATTCAGGTGGGAATTGCTTGAAGGAAAAAAGAAATCTCTTCTTTTTGCCAAAATAAAGCAGTTGGGTTTGCTGACTGCAGAAGAGGACTGAAGGGAAGAGGACTTTCATCATGTTTAATGTTTATTACGAAAGCCCTGGTCACTCTTTTTGGACATAGGTTAGTATAAAATGTACGTTAGTAGATAGTCACTGTTGTTTTTCCCTTCAGTTATGGCAGTATTGAAATGTATGTTAAAACACTTGTCCTTGAAAACTTTTGTAGAAAAGGATTTGATGCGTTATTTTGGGATGCGTGCCCACATTAATCTCTAATAGAGAGAGTACAGAAAGCCAGTGGCCTGCAGTGCAGCACAGCATTGAATCACAGTGGTATAGTCGTTGGACTATGAAGACTACCTTCCTTTGCTGCGGGAATCCACTTGTTTGGCTGTGGCCTGGCATATCCATTTATAAATGTATTTTCTTCGTAAGTAAATGGGCTAATAAACTGACATTGAATTGCCTTGCTTTTACCTGTACTAACAAATAGGTTTGGGGTTTTGGGTTTGTTTGTTTGTTTTTTTTTATTGTTCTTCTGTGTCAATGTCCCATTCAAGTCTTGAGGCAATGCCAGCCTTTCTTTAGAATGCTTAACCCAAACCAGAGAACTACATAACAGGCAGAGAAATCTCTGAAGTTCTCTGGGAATCATTTTTATCCCATTTATAGTTTTGTACATAGAGAATAATGCTACAGAAGCCCTTGGAGTCACTGTAGCCGAAGTTTGGAATTGAGCCCCAAGGATCTTAATGGTAATTTCAGTGGATGCCTGTGTTATATTTATAGATACATGTTCAAGTTAGTATCTGTTCCACTGCATAGGGTTTTACTTTAGAAAATTAAGCATCTCTGACAACAGTGGATATGAATAGCTACCCAGAAGAGAAATATTTAGTCAATCTTGACAAGACTGGGTTCCCTCTGGTAACTTGGATGATCTATAGTCATCTCTTCCAAGGACTAAGAAGGCTTCCATTAGAGGTTGGCTAACAAGTTTGAAAAGTGGTTTGGTTTGACTTTCGGAGTGTCCCTGTACAGATACAGCTTTATCACTTGTCTGCTCTGGAACAATGTATGAGTATTCCCAGAAAGATTGTTATTTGGAGGTATTACTTATGCAGGGAGATGTTTCCTCCACTGATACTCCAAAGAAAATATTTTGTTTCTGAATAAACAAGCAAAGATTTCAAGTCCCCATCGCATACTCTCCTCCCTGTTGTGTTCTAACATTGGTACCCCAAGCACCTCAGAAACCTTGCAAGCAGAACAGAAGGAACTTTGTGAAAGCTAATACTTTGAGATTGCACATGTTCAGGTAGTACCTTGGCAGGGACACCTTTTTTTTTTTTTTTTGTGAGGACCGTGGTAGATTTAAGCATTCATCTACTATTTAATTTCTTCCTTAGAACATCCGAGCTATGAAGTTCAGGATTTTTATGTTGAACATTATATTAGAAATGTTTCTGTGTGTTCACAGAGCATTGCTGGCTCTTTATACTATCCTGTTAGTGTGAATCAGCCCTAATTTAGAGAATGAGCAGTTTCACTTCACGTTTTCTATTTGTGTTGGAGCCATGCAGAGAGTTAGCAGGCTAATGATACACATATCTATTTACCAGTAAATGAAACACTTCTTTCTAAGGGTACCTTGTCACCAGGAACACTTGATCTTCACTTATGTATGCTGTTGAATGTTGCCTAATACTCAGGCCAAAAAATCTATTCTCTGAAGCACAGACTCCTATATTCTCTTTCTTTTTTTCTACGTGGAGGGTATTGATGCTTGGGCATGTATTTACAATGTTTATTGAACAGCGTGAAAGTTAATTCTCATGGTAAGCAGTTTTAAAAAATGAAAAAAAGACTTGTGTTCTGCCAGGCAGACGTTCTCATTAAACAAGCGGCTGAAAAACAATGTTTCCTCTTTGCAAAAGGAAGGTGTCTTCTAACTGCACAACAATTATGTAATATATGTGATTTTCACTTGATGAGAGGGGTGTCTCCCAGCTGTGTTACTAAGAAATTGCTGATTATACTGCTGAAATATGTTGTGTGTAACTTTCCTTGTACATGTGCCTTCAATTAGCTTTGTTGAAATATTTGTTTTCTATGACCTTTTCAAATAGAATGTGTTCTAACTCTTTGAGTGAGGCTGGTGGGTCCTTGGTTTTCATGCAAAGGATGGTAGGTCCTCAGGACCATCATCTGCCTCTTGATGTAAACTCCAATTAAACACTGTTGCAAGCCTGTGTTCTGAAGAAAACTCAGACTAAGACATGTTGAAAGTTAGAACCTTTTCTTTGATTTCAGAGAGACGCCTTGTGTTCCGAAAACAGCTTTCATTAAGCAAGTCAAGAAAGGAGTGTAAGAAAAGCTCATTTGCTTTGAAGTATTTACAGGTAAAGAAATTAGTATGGCTAAAAGAGGCTCTAAGAAATTTCTGATATTCCTAGTTGCTCTGAAATGCAGTTACATGCTTTGCAACATCAGTATTGTTAAGACTTCTACTAAATAAATAGGCTTGGAGGCTGACATTTCATACATACTACTTCTCTCAATTAAGTATTTCTAGCCAGGGCATTCTAACTACCAGTCACAGCAGACAGTTTTACCTGAGTCTCCACAACAGGAAGGGGGTCTCAAAGCAGTATATGAACTGAATCTAAATCACCACTCGAGCTACTTATGCTTGGTAGAAAAGTATCTAGAACAGTAACCTGTCGAAAATAAATTTGTTCTCTTACTGCTCATTTTGTAGGCAAGACTGTAGTTGTTTAATCATAGCAGAGTTCACACAAGTCTGTTTCTTTGCTTGTCATAACAATGAAGGATTTGCCTATATCTTGAATCGGTGCTTATAGAGATGTCAGGTATTTCCACCTGACTTTTTAGGCTGTTAACTATTCCTTTTTCTGTATCTTTCAATATCAATAATCAGATTAATGTTGATCAGGATTATGGAAAGGTTAAGAAAGATTGTTTCATGAAAAGGGTCTTTAACATGTCATCTCCCCCTCCCACTTACATGTGCAGTCCCTTCTATATGCTTGGTTTGGAATACTCAGGTTGTAGCAAAAAAGTTCTTTAAAAGGAGAGCAAAATTTATTAAAATATATGGAATGTGTCTTGTTAGAAGAGGTGATGGTTTCTAATATGTAGAGCTGTGGTAAGTAGCACCTTTCATAGTTTTCAAATGCTGAAACTGCTAGAACTTCTTTCAGTTCTCTGGGCTGATTAAGTGTGGAACAGGCTGCTCTTAATGGTTGTGTGTGCAATGATTATTAGTGGATCTGTGAGCAAAGGGAATTAGCAGCCACATTTAAATGACACAAGTAGAATATACTAGTTGAACATCGTAAGTACTTTCACATGGGAACAGAATTGCTCAGGCCCTTACACACTCGTCTTATATAAGGTCTATCTAGTTTGTTCTGCACTAGTGATACAGAACAGCTATGGCAAGAGTTGGAATTCCTTAAATCAGTGAATGGTGACAAGGTGGTATTGAGATTCCTATAGTAGCCTCTTTAGAGAAAGAAGGGAAGGTAAAAAAACAACCACCGTATGGCTTGGCTACCTTATCATTAATTGTGTGCTGGGCTTCTTTCTATATACCTACAGATACATGAGTGCGTATTTTGTATCCATCCCCCAAGAAGTAATACCAATTAACTTGTATAAAATAGAATACTGAATACATGCTGCAACCAGTTGGTCTATTCTCTGTTTATTGGAGGTGTTTTCTAGTTTCCTTTTATTCTGCCTACAAAGGCTTTTGAAGAGTTGAGGGACCTTTTCAGTAAAATATAGTATCTAGCTTTACTACTTCATAGAAAATTGTGGAAAACATTACCCTGACTTTAGACTGTCCTTAGAAAATAACACAATAAAGTCAGGGAAAGGTGAATGACCTGATGAAGCTCTGTAGGTCCCTAATTTGGAGCTTAATAATGTTTTCTAAATTGGCTGCTGTAGAAGACAACATAGATTCAAGAACTGAAATATGCGCTTCGAGTTGTGATTTCTTGACAAAACATTGTTCAGTTAGAAATGAGGTTGTCCATTTACAGTGTCATCATAAGAAATCATTCTTCTAAAAATTGCAGTTACTAAGCAAATTTGGCCAAAATTGCACAGCCTGTCAATTTGGAATCTTGAAATGAATTTAAGATAGGTTTGCAATAGTTTCCACACAGTTACATCCCAAGAATTTCTCTGTCAATTTGGAGAGATATATGATCTCATTTTTGTGATTCGTTTACCTTTTACATAATTGTCCTCTGCCTGGAAACCACACATGAGAACTTTAAATGCAGTAAGCGTTTGTGAGGATTAGCTAATACTTTCAAAAGGTGAAAGAGGGGGCAAAATCAGACTAAAAAGAGCAATTTTGGTGCAGCCTGAATCTTGAGAAAAAGTCATCTTCCTGGGTTATTATTTCAAAGAAGTAAAAAAGAATAATTAATTCAATTTTTCTGACACTCAATTTGATTTTGTGTTTTCTGGTCTTTTTTTTTTTAAGTTGGATAAATCTGATCTACTCATAAACTACCTTTTCAGGATTTGAGAGTTATAAATCATATCAGAATAACTAATCAATTTATCACTGCTACTCCAGCATTCTTCCCTTGCAATTGACATCAATTAACTAACTATAGTCATAATTTGTGCCACAACAACATACTTTATTTGATTATCAAACCTATTACTATGATGTTACATCTATATTTAAGCTTCTTATTGAGTTTAAGAGGTCTTTAATGAATTTTAGATCAGGTTCATATTATCATATTTTCACTTTTGTATTTTTATTACTAGTGCACATTCAGCAAATACATAACCAGTGTTGTGAACAAAGATGAAGGAAAATGAAATCTAGAGGAAAAATTAAAGAAACAAATCCTACTAGTCATATATAATGACTGCAGCTCACAACCTATAAACAAGCACTTTCTTGCTTCTCCCCTTTACTTACAAGATTAATGTCACAACCCTTGTTAGATCTTCAGTTAAATTATATGTACTTCAAAAAGACCGAAGCAAAATTGTTTGAATTGTGGCACCCTCCAGCATAACAATATTTTTACAAGCCAAAATTTGCATCTTGTGAATGGATATTTTGGGAAATCACGTGTATGGTCACTGTTGGGTTTCACCAACTTTGAGTTTGTCTCCTAAATTTTCAGGGGACAATTAAATGTTATAGGATTGCATGCCAAATAATCAGGTTACACGTTTTTCCACTGAATTCCAAAGAAATGGGCTGAAATTGTTCTTTGAGAAGTGGAACATTTGCTGAATTAAGAAACAGCTATAGAAATGGGACCAAAATTTCAGACTACTCCAGGATGGCCCTCAACCTCGCAATTGTTTTATTTAGGGTCTTTGGAGCTTCTGTGTAGAAGCACAACTTTATAGAAATGTAGGCACCTTCACCTAGATTAATCCATAAGGTACAGCCCTGAGGCACCAGGGAGTGCCTCTCCACTTAGTGCAGAGACTGTTGAGTCAGGGCTGCCTATCACAGGGGCATGAGTCACCAAGCTGTTATGCAAAAGCAGATGATTCCAGAGGCTATGTTTAGAAGACAATTAGTAGTTGCACCTGTGACTGTAAGAGGCTTGATTAAGTGTCTCTGTGTATGTTATTGTTTGTGGAGTATACTTACTGGACTGTGGGTTTTCTTTGTGAGATTTTAGGCAAAGAAATGAAAACTTTGGGATCTTGATCAAGCTTAGATTGTGGACAGGCACTCAGCTTTCTTGGACTGCAGCAGTTCTGGACACACCCAGAAAGAGAACTTTAAAGTTTTCCAAGCATTTAAAGTAAAACAGAAAGGCACCTTCAGGGTTAGGTGGAGTAACTTGCAATTTTTGTTTTAATGAAGATGTTTGCTCCATGTAAGCATCAGAACTTTTCATCAGATCTAATGCTAGATTTCTCTGTTACGCAGCTTTCAGAGACAAGTGTATGTTTTAATGTAGTTAATGAATATTTGAAGAGATTAAAACTCTGGTGGTAGGTGTCAACAGCTGCAGTCCAAGCTGTTGGATGTATGCACAAATTATGTAGTTAGATAAACCTGGTGCACTGTGAGGTGCTTTATCGAAGTCTTGGAATGTAGTGAATTTTGGATGCAATCCAAAGGACTTGAATCGAACATTGTTTAATAGGTGTGAACAACTAAACTAATAGATACACTATACTTTGCCAATGTGCAAGGCAACAGATTCAAAGGCAATCTTAAAGGGTATAATATTTTTTTCTTTCAGTATTTCTACATTTTTTTTTTTTCCCCTAAATAACACAAAAAGAGAGCTTTGAACATCCGTGGAAACATGGCTTTGGAATGATGCTTCATAGTTTCATAGCTACTTCAGGTTGCCATTGCCAGTAGCTGGCAAGATACATAATCTAACCAGAAAGATAAATATTGAAGGAAATTTAAGTTGGCTTGCTATATATTTAAGTCAACAAGATAAAGTAGGCTAAAGGCTCAGAGCAATTCTGAACTTAGTTAAGTTAGCATATGTTTCTACATGATGTATCTCATATCCTTGTTGTGAGTTAAAGTAGAGGGTCTTGGATTGTTTCAGTAGGTATTGTACATATGCACATGTTAAGAAATTTCTGTTACAGTTAGTACATGGATGCATATTGATATATGTGAGTCGACAGGACTTATAAGAAGTATAGGTTGATGCTAAAAGGACATTGGAATTCATGAAAGTGAAATCCATCCACTCACAAAGGGTATAGTCACATGAAAAATTGCATGTGAGTGGTCCCGTGATATTTAAGAGGTTAGGATAACTAATTCACTGGCTTTCTGCAAATTTTCAAACCGCTTTGTAGGAAGATGGTTTTTTAAGTTAATTAGCCGAAGGGGAAATCTCCCTGTTGACTTCCCAGTAGACTTTCTTTCTCTTTTCTTAACTTTCTGTACAGTGTCTGTGGTGTCTGTCCTGATAATTCTGTGTATTGCATCATTTAACTCTTTGAGAAATCTTATTGTGTCCATTTCAGCAAATTTCTGGCATTGCCTATGAGCCTACTGGATTATTTTTTCTGAGTTACTGCCATTATCCATCTCTGCCCCTTTTTGAAATCTCCATCACAATTAGTATTTTTGTTTTCTAATTTCACTTAGACACTCATCTGAGCCCTGCTGACAGAGGGCTGCAATCTCTGACTGTAAGTCAGGAGCTAGGCTGAGGTGATTAAGGAGACTCTGCCGATAATATTGAGAGTAAGTGTCTGAGTAAATTTCAGTAAATATCAAGACAAAGGATGGTTATGATTAGCTCATAACTTGGTAGTGTAACTGCTGAGGCTGGCAGCAGCAGTTTGAAGGTGGTAAGATCACTCACCTGCAGTGTGAAAGCGGAGGAGACTTTAATCAGGGTCTTTTTATCCAGTCTCATTTTTTGTGGCCTGATGCACATTTTGTTATATGCAATGAAATGCCTCTCCCTTTGTCATGTCATGGTTGTTCTGGAGAGGAGGTTTGAATTCTGTTCCATCCTGTGTGGTGGGTTGGTTGCTCGGTTTGTTTGGTTGGTTTGGGTTTTTTTTGGGGGGGTGGCTGGGGTGTGACTTTTGGTTTTTTTCCTCTACCTGGTTTCACAGATTTTGTTTTCATCCCACTTGGAGGTGAAATGGGGAAGATTGCTGACATGTCAAATATTTTAATGCAGTGGAGAAAGTCTTGCTAACTCTGCTGAAGTACAGGACTGTGGGTTGTTCCAGTTGAGAATTAATATCTATTCTGCTGTAAATAAGGTTACTAGAAAGTCTTTTGCTAGATAGGTCTGTAGTGCTTTTAAGCCCCTTGTGGGAAGGTAATTTGACTTTTACATTTGCAAGACTTACTGCAGTGACTAGCACATAGTACACCTCATCAGGCTTTTGAAAGTTTCCATGCCAAAATTCATGTTATTTAATCCTAGTGTTAACTGTCTAGCCATTTCAGGTATTCATTTTGCCCTGGATCTTCTGGAGGGAAAATGATTGTCACGTTTGCACATTTTCGTATCAAAAACACCACTGCTAAAATGACATTTCTTTCAATAGGCTGTAAGCACCTAAGCACTTAAATAATTTTGAAAACAAGCTCTTAAGTCACTTAGAGACTTAGCAGTTTTTACACAATGTGCTACAAATGGTATTTCAAAAGAAATGCATCTATGAGTAAGAAGTGTTTTGAAAAAGGCATTGAAATACCGTTGAAACTTGACTTTGTAATGCAGCCTGCCATTGACAATGAAGATACAGATGAACTGAGAAAATTGGAAACATATGCATGGACTTTAAGCACTCTTTTTAAGAACAACCTCCAGAAACACCAGAGGTCCCTCCCCTGCTTCTTCGCAAAGCTAGATCTATAATAGTATCTTTTCTGCTTTTCAAATGAGGCGCAATTTACAATGTGGATTAGGGGAGTGCACATTCCTTTTTCTGTGAGTTTGTATGCCGTAACGATGTTCTGCTGAGATTGTGTCCCTCCATACAAGGATTATTGTGGAGTGAAAAAAACCGAGATAGAGCACATCTGGAAAAAACCAGAATGATAAGAACTTGAAACCACGTTGGTTACAATCCCTGTTACATGCATATCCTCCCTTTTCAGTAAGTGGTACAAAAGACTATTGCCTCAGTATGTCTGGTAATTAAGAATCAGGTTGCAGGAAGTGAGACGTTTGTTTCCTTCACGATTCAAAATGTCTGTTAGTAAATAGTGTCTTGTGGGATCTGTCTAAATGCTTTGTGTTAGTGCTGTATATGTGGACTTGCCTAACATTTAAAGGAAGATAGCTTTTTCTGAAACTATGTGCTAAAAGCTCAGATGGTGTAAAGTGTTGCAGGAATCTAGACTGAAAATCTGTTTTCAGAAGTGCTGCCCATCTTTTAAAAAACAATTGTACAACAGTAAGCAGTGAAATTGGTGAATAAGTTTGAGAAAGCCTTTTAGATGTTCTGAGAACCATGGAACTACAGAAAGAAAGGATGAAGTTTGGCTGAGCCCTAATTCTTTCTTCCTCATGACTAACTCAAACCTGTTACGTGCAGAACTTTTGTCATGATGCTTTCCCAAGTACTCAACTTCTAATGCCTTCCATTTAAAAAACTAAACAATCGAACAATAAAAAAAAAAAGAGGAATTTTCTTTTAAAGTCATTAGAACTATTTTGTGATTTCCTAAAACAAATTTGTTGTTCTTTGATTTTTATTTTGGGGGGGCAGGGGGGGAATATTTAGCTTGTCCAGTTACCTGCAAACAATCCACATTTTCTAGCAGCAGGATCTATACTTTATCTAACTGCACATTTCTTAAGTTCTTGTAAGTCTTGTCTCTTTCTAGGCAGATTTTAATTATCTGGCTGCCTGACAGAAATTGAGAGCTCTTTATCTATGAACAGCAATGTTCTCTTGTTTCTGTTCACTCCACTGCATTTCAACATGTAACCACTTGTAAATGGCAAGACATAGACAGCGGTTGACCAAATTCTGAAATGTATGGATTTAGGTTCAGTCCTAATAGTGTTTTATTTCCTCTCTTCCCCCTCCCC
>NW_009214552.1:0-32896 GCF_000690835.1 Fulmarus glacialis
GTACCCTGGGTTTTAAACTGCCGCCCTAGGGACAGCCCAAACTGAAGAGGTTACGCAGTCAGGAAGATGTAAGTGGTTGCAGGTTTGCTCTTTGGAAAGTCAAAAAATTAGCATGATAGTCCCCTAAAACTGCACTTACCTCTCAGTCAGGTGCTACCTAAACAGCCCTCTAAAGAGACGCTCCTCATTCCCCTGAGTAAATGGAGGCTTGTGCCATGGAGACACCTGCGTCTGTCCTACTCTTCTAAGGGTCCTTCAGCAGTCAGTTGAGATCTAGTCAAGCTGATCAACAGGGGCTGGGACATACTCATCTTAAAAGTGGAAGAGTAGAATAGAACGGCTAAATTGATCTTAGTTCTTTCTATTAATTATGAAGCAAGCAATTATGCAATGACACATCTGTGTGCAAACATCTACACAATTGACTTTTAGTCAGGCTGATGCTTTGAGTTCAGTAAAAGGCCAATTTGCATTACAAAAGCACCTTCATTTTTTGTCATGGTTTAACCCTAGCTAGCAACTAGGCTAACACCACACAGCAGCTCACCCACCTCCAATGGGATGGGGGAGAGAATCGGGAGTGCAAAAGAAAACTCGTGGGAAAACTCGTGGGTTGAGGTACAAACAGTTTAATAATTGAAATAAAACAAAGTAGAACAGTAGTAGTAATAATAATAATAACAACAATAATAGAATATACAAAGCAGGCAATGCACAATGCAACTGCTCACCACCCGCCGACCGATGCCCAGCCCGTCCCCGAGACGTGATTCCCCCTTTCCAGACCACGCCTCCTAGTTTATATACTGAGCATGATGTTATATGGTATGGAATACCCCGTTGCCAGTTGGGTTAGCTGTCCTGGCTATGCTCCCTCCCAGCTTCTCGTGCACCCAGCAGAGCATGGGAAGCTGAAAAGTCCTTGACCAGTGTAAGCACTACTTAGCAACAACTAAAGCATCAATGTGCCATCAACATTCCTCTCATACCAAACCCAAAACGCAGCACCACACCAGCTACTAGAAAGAAAATTAACTCTATCCCAGCCGAAGCCAGGACATTTTTGTACCTACTGTACTGGAGGTCACACAGCCAGATATCTCAAAGAGGCTGCATACTTTTTCCCCACCTGACCTGTCTTTCCTGCCCCGGGGCAGACTCCTTTGTCAGCAGCCCTGAACCACTGTCACAGCTTTGCATTACTGCGGCCCTTCTGTATGCTAGAAAGCAGGGGTCAGTATTTCACCCATCAACGTTACCTGTTGCCGTTCATTAGAGCTGCTGGTCATTATCTTTAGATCCCTTTTTATTTTCAAGAAATCATTGCTGAGCAATTATGTTTGATGGTTTTTCTGCTGATATGCACATGCATTGTATATAGGTGTATCTCAACATCTCTTTGTTCTTGCTGTATCACTTTTTTGTTAAATCTAATAACTGGCATAGGTACATATGCAAATGCACAGGAAAATACCCATAAACTCCTTACAATCCAATTTCCAAGATAAAATATTTGACATATACAGTGAGAGAAAAAAGGAAAATAGAGAAAATATGAAAAACAATATAACGCTATAAGTGAAAAAATTAGATCTAGTTATATTTCATTATGAGCAGACTAGGGTCACACTCGAGCTGCTCTTGTGTTACCATGCAAGCTAATTAAAATTTGACTACTCCATCTTTCTTTTTTTTATCTTTTCTGCTTCAGTACCGATGCAAACTGCCTATGAAAACAAAAAGGAAAGTCGCAAAGTTATAACAAAAAGAAGGCCCCTTCCATACTAGTGAATAAAAGAACTTGAGTCAACCACATCACTTTGTTTAGGCCTGTTACTGTAAATTTCATTTTTGGACTTTCCTCAGCTATGCTTTTATATTTAGTTCTGCATTTATGTTAACATGTTTTACAGTGAGTTCTAGATATATAGAGACATAAATATGGCACACATGTACATATGTGTACACACATACAACCATATAAGTATGTACACAAACGTGCATATGGATGCTTTCTCTTCAAGTACTTGGTATGAATGTTACAGTTCTATATTCGGATTTACAGAAATTCATTTCAACAGAAGTGAACATGGCCAGTCAAGAAAACAAGTACCTATCTTCATGTTTACTTCCCCCTCTCTCCTTTCAACATCTAAGTATGGAGGAGGAGGTAATTATGAAACGTCAGCAATGCTCAGAAATCCCAACATACATACAGGTTTTTTGCTATGAACTTCAAATATAATAAAAGTCAGTTCGTTTTCAAAGGTCATAGGGATATATTTTCACCTGTCAATTTTTAGAAGTCTGCTATGGCATTTGTTGTTGAGATGTTTGAATATTTTCCTTTTAGTCAGTTATGGAATGAGTGTGACAGGTATCTGTGACCTCTTTGTATACATTCTATATTAGCACCTTTACTGCACAATGTGATGAGGATTTCAATTGGGTTTTATGTATCTCAGTCTCTTATAATCCATTTTAAGCTCTACAAGCAGCAAATTAATTTTTATTAATCAGTTTATATAAATCTATATATAAACATATCTTATTTGTGTATATATATAGTGTACATATATGTAAGTATATATTTATATATGCATATATATAAAAAAGGCTGTGTGCATGTTTACGTGCACACATACAGACACACACACAGAGAGACCAGAAAGCTAAGAAAAAAATTCTAACAAAGTGGTAGTGGAAACCTAGAAGATGGTGCCTTTATTAATAAATTGATTTTAACCCATGCATGTTTATGTCCCACTGGAAAACAGAAGGCTTGTATTAGACAAGGTATAGGATTACCTCCTGCATTGAAAATCATATATTTAGTAATCATTGGAGAAGCTTCTAAGTTCTGTATAATTGTATTACAGAGCTACTATTCCAAATGAAACTTACTATCTCCTTAAGTGAATTGATGAAGGTTTTTTATCTATGAATTAGAAGCACTTGGTATGATAATGGTTAGTGATCTTAATGTGCCCAGGGATGAAGACTCATGAGTTCCAGGCATCCGTGAATTCCAGTACAACCACTGTAAACCTCAGCTTAGAAGTGGCAAATCTTCCTAGATAAAATTCATGAATTTCAAGAAATTCCAAGTGTGTTTTGCTCTTCTTTGCTTAGGAAAAACCTATGTGTATAACAGCTCAGAGAAAACAACATTTTTGAAAATTATGTGCTTGCTTCTACATAACTCAGGTTTCCTCTCAATTATCTCAACATTCCTTCTTAAATACTTGCGATAACAAAACCTCTCCTGAAATAACAATCTTTATTTGAAGACAAAATTCCACAGCGTAAATTCTAATAACCTTTCACATTAACAGTTACGTTTTGTATAAATTATAGCAATATTATGTTATTGAACACTATTAATTTAGAGGATATATTATCATCTGGACTTACATTTGTATTAAGTGAGCAGTTCATTGGTATCTGACAAGTTTAAGCATATACTTATATCAGAAAGGCAACAGTAAATTGTCTAGTGTGCAGAGGAGGCAATTCCTTCTGATTGGGAGGTAAAAAGGTGACAGGTTAAAAGACAGTGTTTAAGAATAAATTATATTTTTAATATATGCATATATGAGGAAAATAAAGATGTTGGACTTCTGGAACAGAATTTGACCAGCAGTAATCTTTCAGAAAATGGAGCAAACCACAGTTAAAGCAATAAATTTACTGAAGACTGCAGGACCTCCAATCTTTACTGGCACCATTGGAGTTGCAGTACCTCCCGCCATTGCCATTAAGGAGTTCATGGTCTTTGTTCAAACTCTAGCTTGAAGAGTATTTGGAAAATGTCCTACCACAGAGGCAAAGACACTGTACCTATCAAGTTGAGGAAAAAATTACAGTCTGACTACATATGTAATAGCAGATGGTCTATTCACGAGCTGAAACCACTAACATGACAAACCATGAAGGAGCTGAGCCAGTAAAAGAAGAATGATAACCGTTCATTTCCACCCGCAAAAGCTGCAGCGGGATGCTTTTTCCTCTTTCCGTGAGCTTATGGAAAAAGGAAGCATGGGGGTTAAGCCTGAACTGAACAACCAGACATACTTTCTCTTCCCAGCTTCTTTACAGAAATCTTTACAGAATTTATCAGTTTCTAAGCCTTATCCAAGCTCTCTCAAACAGGAAAGGTAAGAAAAAAAACACCTATGCGAAGTGTCAAGAGGAGTCAACCTTGTAGTCAAGTTAATGGAGCCCAAACTTCAACATGCATTGCAAAGTACTTCAAAAGGGATCAGGTTTACATCTGTCTGAAGTTTTTAAAGTTGGATATCAAAATTCTCCTTCAATTTAATATGCTAAGGCTCCTCCATTTAAGCACTTTGTCTAGACTAGATTTTTTGATAATACAGGTAAACAGATAAAACATGTGATTTCAAGTTTTTAATATACTTTGAAGCACACCTATTCTATGAAAAAGCCAGGATCTGAGGGTTAATGAAAGCATTGACTCATGCAGTCCTGGGGAGGGCAAAGGAAACGACCCTCTCCTTCCCTTAGGATTTTTGTCTGGATGTAAGTGAAGATTTGGCACATCTTTTCATGTTTCCTCCATGTCAGGCAGCTGTCAGAGCAATATTTCCAAACACAAGACAAATGCCTGGGAGCGGAGCTGTGCCAGGCAGTGGCCCTGTGACTCCTGCACGGGAGGGCGGGCAGCTCACCCGTGGCCTCCCTGGCACCCCGCAGCCCATGCTGCTCTGCACGTCGGCATTTGCAAAGCTCTCCGTTCAGGTTTACATCCTCTGTCTATACAAGATCTTCACCCAGGAATGATTTGGGGCTGCCTCAGTGACTCCACGGGCAGAGGGCTCCTTCCCCTTTGTTACGGAAACGTGGAAGCTCCCTTTCGTCTGTCAGGAGACATGTGCTGGTGATAGGCAAAACTCATCACTGTTATCTACCTGTCTCTCTTAGCATATTATTTTCTCTCCAAGGTGTATTTTGTTCCTTAAATGGAATTTATATTTTTATTTATTTAGTCATACAGTAACCTGAAATAATTTTAGGAATTATTTAACAAAGAGGTAAATAAAATTACAAAGGAACCTATATACTGTGAGGCTCACTGCCTCACTCTTAAGAAGCTTTATTTTTACCAAAAAGGGAGCAGTAAACAAACCACAAATTCCAGTCAAGTTCTATTTATATCTTTGGTACGTATCTGTGTATATGTTTTGTTATATTTTGCAGATAAGACAAAAGTTATCTTCATTAACTTCATGAAACTCAATTTGTCAGTGAAAAAGCCTAAGGGAAAATGTGTATTGAATGGGAAGCTGTCATTTTCCAGCTACATTATTTTGATGACTCTAACTAACCGATGTTACAAAATAAGTTACTGCATTTACTAGCATCTAAGGCACTGCATGCCTGTGAGCATGCACATGTATAAATGTTTTGCAAAGAGTCACTACTGTTTTCCCCAGAACTGGCCTGGCAGCATGGTACTTGCCTTCCCCTATGCCTTGTCTTCACCGCAGCCCCCAAGAGCTGGTAAAACTACGTGGCATAAGCACCCACCACAGCCAGGCTGAGCACTGCATGCGCACTGTGCTCATTTCTCCAATTACACCCCTCAAAAGGCAAACTGCTTTCAGACAGAGGTCAATACTGCTTTCCTTGCCCTGGTTTTTGAGGGAAAGTCTAAGCACATTATACCTATGCAGGTAACATTCAGAGATGTGTTTAATAAGAGCTGCTATCCGTAAAATCATGTTTATTTATATTAATGATATATAAATTCTTTAAATTCATCTCTGGATGGAATCCCACCTTTACTTTTTGGTGACTATAATCAGGAATAGTGTATTAACTAGTCTATTCTCATCTGCATCATCCTCCTTGCTTTTTTGGTATTAATGTTCTTGCTAGAAAGAGAAGTGTTCCAACTCTTCCAAGATTCAGTGAAAATGGGCCAGCCAACTCTTTCAGAGTAACTTGCAAATTGGTCAGTCTTGGTGAAATAAAAGTTTGGTTGATGTAGATCCAAAGTACACACTGTTCAATGACTTATAGGTTACTAGCAATGAGTTATAGGTTACTAGAGGGCTAGAAGTACGTCACTGATATATTCTGATTCTTCTTTTTCTTACATCTTACAAAAGATGCATTCACTGAAAACTTTTGCCTTTTTTGCTGAGCACCCTAAGAGCACAAAACTGGTCCTGCTGTCTGAGCTTATCAAATCCAATCCCATTATTAAGGCAAATACATCACAATCTTACATAACAGTTTTTCCACACTGTTGCCCAGAGTATTTATAGATGTTTACTGTTCCTGCTGTTTCTTTTGACCTTCTCCATTTCTCTTCTTCTCCTTTCCTTCTTCCTTTCTTTTTTGGCCTCCGGTCCTTTTCTATCTTGATGGCCATTTTCTCGTTCTTTATCAGCTTTCTGGAAGCTTCAGCCTCTCTCCTCCTTACTCCTTTACAGCCACCTCACTTATGTTCCTCCTAGTTTCCATCCCACTTGATGCTTTACTTCCCTCTGTAAGATGAGAGTCTTGCTGGCTTCCCTCTTTGACTTTTTCCCTGGCAAAGGCCCACAAGGGTTTGGGGATTTCATGCCCTCTTGTTCATAGGCTTAAAAGAAAGAATGACTCTGCATGAATTCCTGATGTCTCCATGAAAGCAATCCCAATAAAAACAATCAAGCAAAAATATGAACTCAGGTTCTTTAGTTGCTCCCAAGTAACATATTTCTCATGCATGAATGAAGTGATATCACATCAGACTTCGTTACTTAAAGTATATGCGCTGTAGAGCAAGCTCCCTTTCCCTTTTGCTGAAGATTTTAGAGGTTCTGTGTTATTATTCATTATATTTGTAGGCTGAACACTCTGTCATATTAATTAATCTGCTCAATTTCATTCTTACATAATTGTACCCTGAAAGAATATAAATATTAAAACATTAATAAATAGGGTCTAGCTGGTGTTATTAAAGAAATTTCACATCTATCTTCTATCTTTTTTTGTTTGGGAGTAGGCAGGGCATGAAGGTTTAGCTTGCAAGTCTTTCATATTTCTGCTAATGTAAAATGACAGTCTCTTTCATAATCCTGCCAAAACGTAAATTCTTTAGTCTATTAAATACTAGAAGTTGCATCTGTATAAAAATGACAAAATATATCACACTGAAACTGACAGAACAGCTATAATGCAAAGGAGATGTGGCTTAATTAGAGCTCCCTCCCTAGATAGACTAAGCTTGCCAATGTAATTTTAATTATTTCTGTCTATTAAATCTATGATCACCTATTACTATTGCTATATATCACATCAGAAAAGTACTCCCTTCAGGAAGACATTGCCATTTTTAACAAGAAAATATTAGCATCTCACCACGCATTCTCTTATCATCAGAATTGCTGCCAACAAGTTAAATCCAAAAATTGTTATCCTGCAGAACACTGCATCCAGCTGTAAATCAGGAATGGTTAAGGTAAGGAATATGGAAATATCCATTTACTAACTGCTAGAAGTGACAGGCCAGACTCTCGGTACTCCAGAGAAACCTATAGTGTTGCCTTTACTTAAACCAACAAAGTGTCTGCCTATCTTTTTTTTCTGACTCATCATTTCTCAGTCATCATAGGGCGGCTGATGTCACTTCATTCATTTCTTTTTCTGTTAATTTATTGTCCCCATTTTAAAATCTGTTTGCTTGTATATTTCTGCTTCAAACTACAAATATTCATATTATATTAAACTTGATGCATACAACCAATGCCAATGAATGCTATCATAGCAGACAGTCAGACTAATTTCAGATTAATGCAGCTCATAGAGGATTGGGAGAATTTACTTGTGTTTGAGAAGTGTCTGGCTGGCTTTGGGCCCAGTAAGAAAACAATGCTTAAGTGTAATTTCAGACTTACATTTATACAGTCATCTGGATACCCCTGCCTTTTTTCAAGTTGCAGTTGTTTCGTCAAAAACAAGGAAGAATACGTAAAAAAAAAAAAAAAAAATCAAGAAGTCTTTGTTTGGCATCTAATTCTGGTGGTCTATAACAGTTTCCATCATCAATCTGCATAACTTTCAATCAGCAACTGCCTCTTATGCTTGATAAGAACTACAGCAACTGTCTGAAAACTTCTCTTTCAAACCCTTTGCCATTATGCCTACTAAAACCAGGCAAAAGTCGGGCTGCTTGTACACTTGTCAACAAACCAATTGTTATAGTCAGCTGATTCTTCATGTACCTGCCTGTGTATACAGTCTCTTACTTTCTTTGGGACAGGAGTCAGCTTTCTGCCCCAGATTTGGAGACACTACAGTCTTACACTGTTGTTTCTAAGTAGTAGAGAGACTAATACTACAATAATAGCAATAATTTACATTGTTAGCCCAACCTCAGAGACCATAAGTCCTGTTATAAATGGATGTTCCAAGCTAGACAAAGAGGAGTATAAATTACAGAACAATAAACTGAGCAGTACTGTAAGCTGAGATCTGTGTAAGTAGGAGAAAATAATTACCATTACAAGTCAGATAAAACTATTCAGAAGAAAAGCATAAAAATACCAAGGAATTTTTCAGTCATTACTGGTTATGAAATATATGCCAGGAGTGAGAAGTTGTGATCACAAAAAGAAAGCAGAGAAGAGGCATTATCATGGAGTTCCCCACTCAGTGATACTATTTACTCAGCAAGGGAGATAACACAAGAATGAGAAACCAAAAAGAATGTGCGGAGAAAAAACATTATAAAATTACACTATATGGTGCTGTGGGATCACCTAATACTGGACTCAGAAAAGCACTACTTATTATGTAGCTTAGAGGACTTTTCAGAAACAGCACAGGTGAATGCCTTTAAAACACAGAGGATGATCATCATATTCTTACCAGAATCTTGGCACCTTTACCTACTACATCTTCCTGTATTGTCCTGGCTTTCTGCATCCATGCTGGAGATTCCAGGAAAGAGATGGAAACAATATATTCCCATGTACACACATATTCCCATATACACCATGAGGCAACACACTCATGTTAGAACTGCCACTCTGTGAGATGGAGTCCACCAGGACATCACCCGCAGGTCTCCTTTCTGCTCCTTCAGTGGCAGCACGAAGCAGAGACACATTTGCCTTTTCAAGTTGTATTTTGTGCTCAAATGTTTCTCCTGCTAGGAAAAAGATCTGGATCTCAGGTGTTTTGTGGGTTGTGTTCAATACACAGATAGACAGTGAGGCCATGTTAGACTGGTTTAATCAAATGTCAGGGAGATTCTTCATAAAGTCCAGCTGAAGAAGGGGGTTTCATATAAATTTTTAAATGAAAGTTTGTTAAATATTAAAACATAATGTGTCAGAATGTTTCAATCAAAGCAATTAATGCTTTAGATACTGTCAGACTTTCTTTGTTGCTGAATAATGAAATGAAAAAACATGTTTGTTGCATTGATTATGAATGTAAAAAAAAAAGGAAATGGTTTAACAGATGCTATTCGGGTTTCATTGAGTGTAAGATTATGAGTTATTTAATAAAAGACATAATTTTAAGCTTCTGTAGGTAGAAAAAATATAGTCTTAGTACACATGAACAACAAAACTTGCATAATAAGCAATTAGCACTTGTCTTGAGGAAGAACTGAATAAAAACTCAGGGAATGCTGCAAAGTAAATAAATAGAGATCAGTAAGACTTTTGTTAATACATTTTTGTAACAATATTTGCATTGCACACACATACATTTCATTTTTATTTGGACCGGTTAGATTACCTTGCAACATGTCTGACAGTAGAACCAGGAAATTGAAATCAATTCCCATCATCAAACAATGCCAGAAGAAATAAAACCAAAAAAGGACATAGCCTGATACAGAAAGATTTAGACTGCTGAATGGATAATAAATAAGAGTTGTGTTATGCAACTTTCACAGGTTAAACAAATAGATTTTTCAGAGACTGTCAACATTCAGTATTAACAGTGGAAATAATAATGGAAGTTCTCAATAAACATAGTTTATACTACCAGCATTGAGTATTTTTTACCCTGTGAAAGAGAGATGACATCATGCATGTTACAGTTCAGCTTCCAGTGCACACAGTCTTTAATTCTTTTTCCAAATTAAAGTCCATTTTATCATGGAATGCATTTCCCATATCTAAGATGGGGGGATGGGGGACAGTATTATTTGTTTTCCAGATAAGCCAATAATTTTAGGCACTATACCACCTAGTGCAACAAGATCGTGCTATCATACTGCTTTCAATGGGGGCTCTCAATCTTCCTATCGAAATTGTTCCATTTTGTGTGAACAAAACATGTATTGAAATTCAAATATAAGGTAAGCACCCTAATCAACTTTATTATTATTTTCAATATTATTATTTTCACTCTAACTCTCAAAGTCAACCAATATTTCAAAAACCTAGGGAAAAAAAAAAAAGAGCTTCAGCAATTGAATTGATTATTTTTTCCCAATACCAGTTATACAGACCTATCCTAAGAGCTAAAACAGCAGAACTGCCCTCTGACTGAGGAAGAAATTTGATCCAGGTCTCCTTCATCTTCTGCAAGTACCTTAATGCAATGATTAAAAAAACAACACCTCTTCTGGAGTTTTGCAATCCCAGCTTTTGTCCATATCCAAAGTTACTTTTAAAGACCAGTTTCTATTCAAATAGAGTACAGCAATCAAGGCCACACGTTTGGAAATGTTACTACTTTTTGCAAATTCACCTAGTTAAATCAGAAACTGGAAATAGATTATACAACACAAAAAACATTTTCATTCTGTCTTCATCATGATAATTCATAAATGCCACAGTGAAACTGTGTCCTTCTGCAGCCAATAACATTGAGAAAGTGGATTTTTTTTTTTTTTTTAAGAGGTATGAATGCTTTGAGGATGCCTGTAAGAAAGCAGCCCAGATATAAAAATAGCTGGTAAAAAGCACTGGTGTCCGGAACAGCAAAAGTCCTTCAAATAATGCATAGCTGGACATTCTGCCAGATTTGGCAGAATCCTGCCCTCACTATTTTATTATGTCATTACATGTAACTTTCTATTATGTCATGTTATATTATTATACCCTTGTAATTACATCCCATATGTGTTATATATTCTCCACTGTAAAAAGGGCACGTCAGGAGCTGAAGCCACCAAGCTCTTACCAACTAGGTGTTGGCAGTTCTGGAATCCCACCAGCAGCCAGCACTGGGAAGGCTACCGTTGCTTCGTGAAGACCAGCAGCAGACAAGTAATAATGCACAGCTCCCCTGGCCAAAACTGTCCTGATGTAGCTGTTGCTTCCCAACGGATGGGGAGGACCACAACTCTCTAGCCTGCTCCAAGCGACATCAACAGCAGCAGCCTCCACCAGGGTCATACAATGTCACAGGCCATTGCTTCTGCAATGTCTTTTCTCCAGCCATAGCTTGTGCTGAGATGTTATAGCTCCGGAGTTATAGCAGTAGTGTATCCATGACGTGCAAATTTCAGCAGCAGCACGCTGAGTGTCGGTTAGCATGCAGGTCTGCCAGCCCAAGGCAGGCGGGCAGCCTAATGGCTGCTGTCCTGGTGTGGCCTGTGGGACATCCTTGGGACAGGGGATGGGCATACTGGAAGCAGATGGTGAATGGGCTCTGGGATTTTGACCTTAAGATTGCTCCTGAGTACAGTCCAGCAACAGGGTAGCTACTTGGCCAATAATGTATCTTAAAGCTGAATATACTTACTTTACATTCATCTTTACCTTACAAAGAAGCACTTTATATCAAATGAGGCTTTTAAATCTCTTTTTAAAAAATACAAGTATTACTCCAAATCTATGTTATAAACATTTAAAATACTACAAAACTGTAGCAGTAAGCATATACCATTTTTAAAGTAGGCTGAGTAGACCAAACAGTTAATTTTTAGAGTCTTACAAAGACTCTACTAAAACTCTACTAAAACCTAAAAACTCTACTAATATAATCCACACGCTTTTTGAATATTCATCTTTTCCCAGTGGTATTTATCATATTACAGAATGTTTTAGCACAAAATATAGGTAGGGGTTAGATACGCATAAAGGATCAAATAATAACCCTCATCTTATTATTTTCACTTGGTAACATTAATTTCAGGTCCAGTAAATTCCATGTGGAAAGCAAAAAAACTCATAGATTGCATAAATTGTTGATCCGTGTTAATTCAGACACTTTTTACTGCTATTACTCTGTAATGTGAAATGTCTCAGGAGTAGAGAAAACTGATAGATGTAATGAAAAAGACTATTTAGTCAACCACATCATATTATTAAATTGCATGAAAATTCAGCACACACAGTTTAATCTTTTCAGGTGTTTTAAAATCCAGACTCATTTCAAGATGAACTAAGTGTGCGAGCTGTACTCTGTACACCAGAGTGGGGTACTTCACTGGGGTGGGGAGATGGGGAAAAGAGGGCAGAAAAAGCAGCTGATACTCCAGAACTGAGAAGCATATAAAAGCCCAGGAAGGAAGCCATCATATACTGAAATGCCAAGTAATATTTGCAGTTAGAAGTTTACCACTTCTAACTGCTAAATCTGGATTTCTGTGAAGGCCTAAATAGAATTTAGATGCAGAAATTTACAGATGGAAACATAATAGTATTTTTGAAAGTAGGGACATCTGAATTTCACTGAACGATGCTAATTTTGAAAATTTCACTCCGGATCCTTTTGTGTTTTTAAATCTACAGCTATTATCCAGAGAGAACAAGCACTAGTGGAAGATAATAAAACACCAGGGAAAAAAAGCCAGAACTTAAAACAGAGAAGTACAATAGCAGTGCCATTAAACCTGGTGACCAAACCCTGTTCAGAGCGTGACAGCCAGCACTTGCATCCATAAAGCTCCTTCTGCTGTTGTACAAAATTGTATCTTAGAGACACAGGGCTTGCTATTATTTACAAATACCACACATTAGTAGCTGATATACTGCAGCCAGTTCTTATTTCAAATAACATAAAACTAAAAGACCCTAGACATGATTTTATGCTATTAGCAAATACTGGGTCTTGGGGTACATGCTTTGTGAGCATGTATATTTTCACATATGGTTGAACCATTACTTGCAGCATAAATTGTTCTTTTCCAATATCAAGGATCTTGTCCTCCCAAACTGCTTCTGGTCAGTACAAGAATAAACTTTGTGGTCTGGGAGAACTAACATAGCAGCCTTCAGATCCACATTGAGAACAGCTTGTTTTCCCTGAGCTGTGCAGCAACACTGCTCAAAAACCAGGGGAACTACCAGCAGCCTGAGACATGCTTATATTGCTATTCTCTTGAATAATTATGAACTTGCTAACCCAGTTTTATGGGTGTAAAGCTTTACATCCCTTTTGAACCCTTCTGCCTGTGTCCCCCGCTTCCCTGTCTTCTCTTCTACATTAGTCATAGGTGATTACAGGACACAGGTTACAGAGGTTTGGAGATGGTATCAGGCTGTGTCAAGTGGAGATCTGATGGAATCTCTAGCACACAAAAAGCCTCCTGGGACTAAGCAATGAAGCTTTTTACTGGGGAAGCTACATTCAAACCTTGAGAGATATAGGAAGATTAATAGTTTAATTATACTATTAGCATGGTACATTTTTAAAGCCTGCTCACATACATCCAGAGGTGGCTTTACACAGAAATAAGGCAGAGAAGAAAAATAAGGCACAATCATTAAAACCAGAACCCTCAGGTATATCAGTTCACACAAAAAGACCTCTAAAGGACCTTTCTGAGTCCAGGACTTGGTGAAATTATTTAATTTGCAGCTGCCTACTCCACCTTAAGTTTAATGAAAAAAATTTAATTAAATAGCTGAATTAATAACATGTTCCTCAAGATTTTCTTATTACATTCATAGTGTCTCAGAAGTGGTCCAGATTATTTCATGAATGTCAAATGTGAAATGTACAGAAACATAGTCCACTTTAAACAGCCAGCGGGGAAACTGGCACAGAAAAAGATAGATTGAAACAGCATAAGCTGCTACTTCTGATTTTTAGACATTAGATCTCCTAATAAGAGAGAATTAACAAAACCGTATATTCTCAGTGACTAACTGCTAAATATAAATACAGACTACTATTAGGTCATATTTTACAAAAAGAATCCATGCACAGATCTGCAGTGATACTTTATGACAAAGAAAAAATAACAAATACTATAAATACCATGTTTATATGACCATAAGTAATTATGGATCAGAAAGCCACACACAGAGAAATAATTGCCAGGCACAAGGTCACCTAATTTTCTACTTAGCCAATATTACGTAATTATTCTTTAATATTAAAAAAAAGATACATTAAATTCTTTGTTAATATTCAAAACTATTCTACAAAATAACTGTAATACTGATCATTTGTGATATGGTTTAATGGTGGTTTGAAGGTACCTACTTAACATAATGTAGTCATAGGAACATTGAGAACATTAACTTCAATTTCTGTGTGTGTGTGTTTTGAAACTTTGGAAAGTTTGCTACTTAGCTACTGACTTTTCCCAGGCAAGTATAAATGATTTTGCTTCTGATGAATGGTTGATTTCTAAAATTGGATTTTTCCTAGAAAAGCACAATTACACAGGTAATAATCTCATTAATATCTGTATAAGCTGTATTGTCAGAGAGATGGCATAAATTCTCAGAAAGTAATGATGTGATGGATTATGCAGGTAAAACAGTAGTTCCATCCTCCCACATATTTACATTAAAGAATTAGTTCTATCACCTACACCAGTACAGAAAATGTTTAATTAAATCAAATCTATATGTGCACTGTGTTGTAATTACAATATTTCAGCTGGTTGTGCTATTTGTGCTTGTCAGATATGATCAGCAATTGCCTTAAATTTTAAAAATGGTTGAAATTGTGATATATCCCTGGGGTGTGATTCTGATCTCAGATACAAATGCTAATAAACATGGGAACTAAAATCACCTGAGCGTTGTGGCCAGGAGTTCACTCAGAACAAATTAATTGAGATCAGAACTCCATCCAGGTCTGGGGATTGTAGCCAGTTGTTCTTAACTTTGGGAATAGGAAAACACTGGACAAACTGGCTTCGCGTTCTGCTTTATCTTTCTTTTTATATACAAAAATACCATAAATTCCAACTGACTTTAAAATTTTCCAAGTCTACTTCATCCAGAATTGGCACTTCCCAATTGTCAGAGATAATTGCAGGTATAAATATATATCCACGATTCATTTGGGGTTGATTTTTTAAATCACCATCTCATCACCTGTGTCATCCAGAGCTGAGCATTTTCCAAGTCAGAAAGCAAAGTATTTGCAGATCATGTGGTTTAGAAAGGCAAAAAAATTGCCCACTGCTATATCACGCATTAGCACCAGGAACCAGATAAGCATAGTTTTTAAAATTGTAAACATAATGCTGACAGCTGGCTGACAGCAGCTACTGATAATTTAGCACATACTGTTGCCATTAGATGCCCAAAGCAAGGAAACAGGTTCCACCAAACATGGTAATACATGAATGTAAAAAACAGTAAAAATTAACAAGCATTGTGAAATATGTAAGTAAGCTGAAGGCATTGCTACCGCACATGCGCAGGCTGCTCTCCGCGGCGAGTGAAAGCAGGACACTGAACGCTGGCTGCAGGCGCTGCTCAGAGCACATGCTGTCTGCATTAATGAGACAAGTGTGCAAGGCCACTGCAAGTGCCTGCTGAGCAGCACCAGTCATACCGTACACAGCTGAATTTCTTTGCTGAAGAGGAAGTAGATACTGTGAAATCTCAGCTCACCAAGGTAAAAATAGTGTGTGCTGTCAGCCACCTCAACCAGCAACACTGCGCAACACAGAGCTTTTTGGCCGCGTGTTTGGCACAACGTTAATCCCTTCTCATTGAGTTCCCAGTCACCACGCGGAAATGAATGCTCCTTCCTATATGCACAGTCTACTAGTTTAATTGTACCAGTTTGGTCACTGCACTTGGCATTGCATATGGATATCATGGATACGGGTAAACTGTTCCTAAAACCCAGTTCTGACTACCAAGACTGCTCAGAAAGTTGACAGTGCGAAAGAAGGCATTCCTAGGGATCAAAGGGATTTTGTAGCAATTTCTGACGTACAGCATACTTAAAAATGTCAGTCTGAAGAATGATCACAGATTCTTGGTGTGATATATCTACTAAGATTGTATAATGGCCAACAAACATCAGCAATGCATCCATCAGCTTGTTTACAGGCATATAGGTGAGACAGCACTAGCAGCAGGTAGAGGTTATAACAGTGTGGTGATAATTACACCATGCCATACAGCAAAGGTTCAAAAAAAACTGAGGAGAAGCTGACAGATACTTGACTGGAGTGGCTGGCCTTCACTACCGACATCCTTTTCCTAGTGTCTATACCCGGATTTGCAAAGTCTATTTCATTTTATGCATGAAAGCCGCTCACAGGAGTTGGTAGTCTATTTTCCTTCTCATCAGCTCAGCCTGGTTTTTCAGGGTCTGCTGCTGTTGTACATTTACTGTGCCCGGTTAACATGGCACCCCTGTGCTGCTGCGTAAATTTGAAGACTTCCTTGGCCTGCCCCATGACTCCTACATTTGGGGACATGCAAACAATATTTCTGGGGGTGCTAACCAACAGCAGTGTTATAAATAATAGTTTAGTCTCTTGCTTTAATTTAAGGGCTAAAGAGTTAGCTCTGGCGAAATATCTCCTTTTTTCTCACTTTGTCAGCTTTGTAGCTGACTCCTTCCCCAAGTGCAGACCTTCATGCTGTAGCTGCATGCCCACAGCAAAACAGAACAGTAAATCTCTACACCCTCTACTTGTAGAGGAAGAACGAGGGAAGAAATTGCTCTGAATTATGTTACTGGCTTGAGTTCAACTGCCAAGAACCAACTGGGAAGATGTTCATTTTACAGAGAGCAAAGGAAATTAAGGCAGAAAACAGCAGACCATTTGCAAAGTCCGCTAAAACCAAGAAGAAAATAATATTTATTCTCTGGTAATCTGATTTGAAGAGTTGTACATAGGTTGTACATAGGCACACCAGATGAAGAAGAAAGAAACCACATAAAAATTCAGTCACTGAAATTGAAGTCCAAATAGTAGACAAGGCCAGAAAAGGTTACCTGAAAAGAGGTATTAATGGCCCAGCCTCTCTCAGTCACTGTTTGACAACTTTTTTTACATGCAGTTTTTTGTAGAACTTTGCGATTTTGTTCGTTCCTTCTTCTTTTAACTCAGTGTTTAATGAGTAGATACATCAGAAAAATTGATTAATACTTTTGAAAATATTGGGGCAATCTGCCACTTTACATCCACAGCAATATTGATGACAACAGTGGAAATTTTCCCAGGTGTGCGCATAATGGGCAGAACTGGAATTAGTATAAATTGGAGAAACTCTGCTGAAGCCATTGAACTAAACTGACTCAAGACCAGCCAGAAAGCTGGTCTTCCAGCCCTCTGGTGACACTTGCAGCCAGGCCTGGCACAACAGGTATACTGTGTTACCTACATAGGGTATAATCCTGTCTCCTGATAGTACTGGACAGAAAATACAGGGTTTACAAAAGGGTTTTCAGCCTATTCTCAGATTCTTAATATCAGAAATCACTATTTCTGGCATATACACGGTCACAAAAGCTGGCTATCAGTAATTTATATTTTCTCTCCCTCTGCACAGTACCTTATGAATTCCAACATTACAGAAAATTATGTTAATCCCCCGCTATTTAATTTTTTTTAAAACATAAAATGTCCTGGTGCTAGTACAGATATACCAAACGTTTATTCCAGTGACACGTTCAAGATGCCAGACTTCAGTGCATCTGGTTTGCAGGCAGTGATCTAGTTGTTCTTCTCCCTCTACCAGTTCTGAGGACATACGCAGACTGCAGGAAGTAATTTATCTTATACACCTTATTCTAGCAAGGATTTTACTTTTTCCAGTAATTAGAGTCTGCAAACATGCAAAGATTTTTTTTAAACAAACAGCAATCTTGCTTCTGACTAAAATTGAAAGGATACATGTACACGTGTGCATAGCTCTTATTTCAGGCAATACCAGAGCTAGGCTTATTATTCATTTCCCATAAAAAATAAAACCATAAATAATGCAATACCAGAGATTTGATTAGAATAGCTTTAAATAATGTGAAGAGACAAGAATATGTATCTCTTTGCATACATTATCATGACAAGGTAAACAGTGTATCACCTTGGCTAAAATCAGTGACTGGCTGTTTCATTTCAACCTTGGGGCAGAGGGTATTTTCCAGCTCATTTTTAAAGCTATTGCTTCTGAAAGACAAGAAATGGACATTTCTTCAACACTGACATATAACATTTAATCAATTATTATCAGCTTTGTAGAGAAGCAATATCTGAGCCCCAAGATCCTCAGAGGCAACCACGCTTTCTGACTTAGAATATTGCCAGGGACACCAAACTGTAGGACACCTATTGATAAAGCATTACTTAAAAATAAAGGCAAGAATAATGATTGTATTTAGTATCTAGAATTTAGTATTATATTTAGTATGTAGAATTATTTGCATTTAGAGGCCACATTTTCTTTGTATCTTTGTGAATAAATACCTATATATACATATATATGACATTTGACACCTGACACCTGATTTTAAGAGAAAACTCATCTTTTTTCCAGCACAGACATTCTTCGGTGCAATACTTGGCTGTAAATTCTTTCTTATCTTAAAGTTATCAGAGTCTGCTAATATTTTCCATCCCAAAAGAAATCTGGTAAAGGAACTTCTAGCTTTGCATTTTGCATCTTTCGTACTGCCAGAGCAATTATTGCAGCTTTGTGCTAATGAGCAATGTTCCAGGTGAAAAAGCTGTCATTTCACTGAAGTCTTCTGATGACATAACAAAATGCAAGGCAGCGATTTCATCGGAGAACATCTCTACAATTCCATCCACTCAAGCTGTCAATTAAAACATTGTTTTACTGCATAACTGACACCGAATTCATAGCAAAAGAGCTGTCTGACTTCAGAGTCATTATATGAAAAAAAATTACTGGGTGACACCTTAACAAAAGAAACATTCTAGTACCTGTATATTATAATCTTCAATATCAAGTTGCATAATACTGCCACAAAGGTGCTGACAAGTTCTTGGTCACAATAACAAAAACCGAAGAGCTGCTGGCTGCTTAGTTTAGACGAGATTTTAGTGCTCGATAAACGTAATCGTGCTTAAATAGAGCTTGAAAGCCCACATTCAACACCTGACTTCCTCACAAGAAACAACTAGGCTGGGAAATTATTAGACTAATCCTGCCCTAAGTTATATAAACCTCTTGTCTGACTTCTTTCTGGATGAGGAATGACTTGGTAAGTCGAGCAATGGCTTTGCCCTTGGTTTAACATTTGGGTTGAAAGTGCAGCGAGCTGTTTGCAGTTTGTTTAGGTTAAATATCCTCCCCGGCCACTTTGTTGTGAATGCCAATAATTTTGTCCCACCAGATTTGTCTTCCCTGCCCTAAGTTATATAAACCTCTTGTCTGACTTCTTTCTGGATGAGGAATGACTTGGTAAGTCGAGCAATGGCTTTGCCCTTGGTTTAACATTTGGGTTGAAAGTGCAGCGAGCTGTTTGCAGTTTGTTTAGGTTAAATATCCTCCCCGGCCACTTTGTTGTGAATGCCAATAATTTTGTCCCACCAGATTTGTCTTCCCTACAGGATTTAGTCAAGTATATCTTGTTTTTACCTTTTTTCTCTTGCACAAACACACAGCAAGTATTATTTCCCTCCCCCCGAAAAATCAGATATTAATTAATTATACAGTAAACCACAAAATAAAGTCTACATTTTAAAACATCATTTAAAATTTACCTTATGTCCCACATAACTTTAAAAAATTTTGACATAAGAATCTGTACAATTTTCACCTAAACAGCAAAAATGTGGTTTTTTTGTCTCTTAAAAATTAGAAATGTAATCTTAACCTAAAATTAGGGCATTAATATAGGGACACTTCATTCTCTTGCCAATTATTGTAATTAAATATTAAGTTTTCCAAGTAGACCTAACCCTGCATCACAGAAACAAACTGTAAAAGGTCATGTCGTAGAACATCTTTATGCAGTAATGGTTTGGCAAAAAGAATAATTTACAGTCTGTATATTACCAGTGTGTCCAACTCTCTTGAGGCATATGTACCAATGAGCTGCAAAGGAAACAAGCTTATAGGGGCGTGTATTCCATTTTTAATCTGTCCACCTTAACATTTTTTAAAACATATCGTGATTGCAAAGACAACCAATTTAGTACTTTCCTAGATAAACTGCCTTTCTCATGGAATAAGAAGAAACTAAGAAATGTTATGTAAGTTGTTCTGGTTTCAGCTGGGATGGAGTTAATTTTCTTCCTAGTAGTTGGTATAGTGCTGTGTTTTGGATTTAGTATGAGAATAATGTTGATAACACACTGATGTTTTAGTTGTTGCTAGGTAGTGTTTACATAGTCAAGGACTTTTCAGCTTCCCATGCTCTGCCAGGTGCACAAGCTGGGAGGGAGCATAGCCAGGACAGCTGACCCAACTGGCCAATGGGGTATTCCATACCATATGGCGTCATGCTCAGCATATAAAGCTGGGAAGCAAGTTGGAACGTTCGGAGTTATGGCTTTTGTCTTCCCAAGTCACTGTTATGCGTGATGGAGCCCTGCTTTTCTGGGGATGGCTGAACACTTGCCTGCCAATGGGAAGTAGTGAAGGAATTCCTTGTTTTGCTTTGCTTGCATGCACGGCTTTTGCTTTCCCTATTAAACTGTCTTTATCTCAACCCACAAGTTTTCTCACTTTTACCCTTCCGATTCTCTCCTTCATCCCACCAGGGGGGAGTGAGCAAGCGGCTGAGTGGTGCTTAGTTGCTGGCTGGGGTTAAACCACGACAAAGTTTTTAAAAATACACTTAAAAGTCTGAAAAATAACATCTATTCTTAGACATCCCAAAAGAATTATTTTCATTATGATTCTAATTAAAAAATCCTTAACAGGTTTTTATGAAAGTTCACTGCATCTTAGCTTGTTAGTAAGATTTTATCCAAGTAAGCTCATTAATGACCAGTGATCAATACATTAATATGCATCGAAAATCAGTGTTTTAGGGTGTGTACCTATCCTGAATTGAGAGTATGCTGCAAAAATACACTTCCAAAAAATTACCCTTAGGGAAAAAAAAAAAACCTAAAACTAACCTAATGCATGCAAATACAAAGGAGGCAATTTGGCTAATTCGGCACTGTGCTGCTCTGGTGAAAGCTCTCTGGTGAAAGCCCAAGCAGCAGAGAAAAATCTTCCCTAAAAACACCAAGATTTTGATCTAAACAATGATGAGGAACATCCAGATTCATTACTCATTTCAGTTTGTATTCTAAAGGTTTTACTCCAAGAGGTAAATACATGACAGCCACAGAAGGATGAGACCTATGAAATTTATCCTGAAGAAATGAGAAAATTACTTTCATTACAAGTCAATAAATATTATGCAAAATGGACTTTACATGTGCCTAATAGTAGAAATTATAACTAAACTAAATACATGTGAACAAAGAAGTCTTTTGGGATGCAAAGTTATGAGCAAAGCCAGTCAATCCAACCTCAATTGCAAAAAGGAGAAAAGGGTTTCAGGAACATAATCCACTGGTGTTTTCTAATAAGAAACGCAAGTGAGTGTAAAAGGAGCCTTTAAAATGCGTGAACATCTGGACCTTGCTAATTGAAAACAATGTTACATAAACAAGAAATAAAAGTTTTCCTTCTCTGTCTCATATGTTCTTACTAGAGAGAAATCAATTTTCTTGACACAAGTATATTGATGTAATTGATAAAAGGTTTAGCTGGCATATTTCTCCATATGTGTAACTTGGAACTGATGCAGTTTCGCTATAATAAAACAATAAAAGCTACGTTCTGCCAGGATTGTAGTGGGTTGGCAAGTTCTAGGGCACTCTGCAGAGTTCTTTTGCTCAATCTTTGTATATTTGTGAGCCAAAAATTCACATAGTAATATAGAGGGTTTCTTCTGAGTTATGACAGCAGGCAGAGCTCACAATATCCAGCAAAGAACTAGGGAGCATCCTAATCTCACTTCTGAGGCACTAAAACTAGGGTGGGGATAGAAATCGGTCCTACAGTGAATTTCTCATAAGATTTAGAAAAATATTAAAGCTAGTTCATGAACTGCAACAAAACACTACAATTGCTGCAGGCAGATTAAAAGTCAGCTACATACACACTATGGTCATATCAAGATAGCAGGCCGTCTTCTTTACAGGGATCAGTTCCTCCCTCTCCCTACTCAGTTGCAGAACTTCACACATGCCTCTTCTGGAGCAGCCAGTTCTCAGTCAACCTTCTTGCCAACCAGCAGTTACTACTCGGCCATCCCCACCTTCAGCATGTATGGCCACTATGCCCTCACCATCCCATACACTCAGTTAATTATGCAACATTATTGTGATGATCATTAGTGAAGGCAGGAAAACAAGTAAAGACAAACTTGAACAGTACAATAGATGAAGCAGATGCTGTGCAGGTCATTATCGGTGCATATTCCATGACTCAATTCTGTACAGACTGTAAAAAATACCAGTCAGTCTACTCATGATGACTAACTACTCATCAGAGAAGAGTAGTGAAAAAAACCAGCCCAGTACCTTGAATTCATTGAAAATGTTGACTTGTGCCCCTAGGTTGCTATGTAACTGTGAAAACTGAATAATGTTTTCCAGCATCTTCCCCCTTTCTTATATCCTTCAGATTGTCATACCAACTTCTCAATGTCTTGCTTCAAGTGTAGCTCCCCAGAGTTGGGAGCCGCCACGTTCAAGGCATCTGGGCACCAGCCACAGGCAGACCTCAGTTTTGGGGAGGAGGGATTTTGAGTAAATCCACAAAGTGAATAGTAACTTTTCTCTAGGTGTCTGTGAACTCTTGGCCTTATCTGTTTCAGACTCAATTAAAAAGGAAGAGCTCAACGTTTCTACTTCCTTCCAGCAAGCTATCGCCTTACTACTCACTCTCTTCACTCTGCAGAGAGTGCCTGTTTAGTGATTAATACAACAGGGTGCCCCTCTGATTTAGCTTACTGGATTACACAGCACCCTAGCAAGCATCTCTCTGCTAGTCTGCCTTAAAAAAAAAAAAATTAGTAGTTTGCCTGTTTGTATTTTGAATTAAAGACCACTTGCAACTCCACTAGTTTCTGTCAGTCACAGAATGAGCCAATAACAAAACATTGCTGTATTATTAAAAACAATGATCAGCTCTCAGCTTTGAGAATCCCAATAAGGTGTTAACAGCACTGTAGTCATGGAAACACACTGTTGTTCTTATTTAAAGACATTAATCAGCCTTAGTTTTAAACAAGAGAATTAATATCTATTTCAAGGAATTTATATAACTTCTCAAGAACAATAAATAACTCAGATCCAGCAGAACATATCAACAAAGCAGTCAGCTAAGGATGAGTCAAATATCTACTAGTCATATTGTATCGTGTGACTCTCCTGACAACCTACCAGCTGCCAAAAATGTATTGTGCTTTGTACCAACCATATTTCCACATATAGACAACTATAATGCACTCAGAAGCTAACATAATGCTGAAGACAACGTCAAATGCAGTAAATGACTAGAAGTTTTGCTTGACTAGCAAATTAAGCAAAACTGCATCAGCTTTTTTAATACTCAAATAGTAAAATGCATAGGAAAAGCTTTCTGTACTGTGAATCAAGAAACAGAACATCTAAGAACAACCTGGTGCCTCACTGAAGTTAATAAAATTCTGTTTAATCACACTTACATTGATTTTTATACTGTTATTTATGTGGAATCAATACCAAGCATAGAGAAATACGTTTAAGACAATAGGATTTTAAAATAAAGGGTGTCTTCTTCTGAATCATGGGATTCAGATAGAACTTAAAAATAAACTTTTTCTAAGTATTTAATGGAAGCTGAACTACATTTTAATTTTCTTATATCCTATGAATTTGACTGGGATACTTACACAAGGGCTACAGTGTGTGGGAACATGCAGTTTCATGGTTGTCACTCAGAAGGAAATGCTGTGCAATTCGCATCTCAGCACGTATTCTGGATGTCCTTTGTAGCTTCGACAGCATGTCCCTACCCCCTCCTCCACTATAGCCTAGCTCTGCTTCACTGTCAATGGCTGGGGGAGGGAGAGGACAGGAAAGAAGAGCTCCACATGCTATGTCTAACCTGAGCCCCTTTTCCCCACCCATCCCCAGGCTCCACACCCCTAGCTATCACTGCAGGTTATGTTCAGTCCCTTCGGCGAGGCGATAGGCAGCGCAGGAGGTTGGGGTCAGGGCGCAGCAGTTTATCTCTGCCACTCCTTGTTTCTCACTCTTTTTTCCTGCTGCTCTTTCCTTCTTACTCGTTTCCTCTCCTCCAACATGAGTCCTCCACAGGCCACAGTCCCTTCAGGTGTGCCTGCTCCACCATGCAGCACCTCCTTCTTCTCTGGTCTTGCTGTTCCTTTCTCTCAGTGTTTATCACCATTTCTTAAATATGTTTTCACAGAGGCGCCACACACTTGACTTATGGGCTCAGCTGTGTCCTGTCTTGGGTCTGCTGTGGGACCATCTGTGTCAGAAACACAATGTACTTGAGGAAGGACATTTCAAAAATAACCACCAAAATTTTTAAATTAGTGAGTCAACTGCCCACACAGGAATATAGACGACATTATGGTTACAATGGACTATAAGTTTATTTGATCTATAAAAAAAGGAATTATATTTTCAGTAATTTCTTATTTTTATAGCAATTTTTAATTACATACTTGAAATCACAGAATAGTTGAGGTTGGAAAGAATCTCTGGAGGTCATGTGGTCCAACTTGCGTGCTCAAGCAGGGTCACCTAAAGCAGGTTGCTCAGGACCATGTCCAGACAGCTTTTAAGTAACTCCAAGGATGGAGACTCCACAGCCTTTCTAGGCAACCCGTGCCAGTGCTCAGTCTTCCAGATTATTCAGACATATTTTTTTTGTTCTCCATGAAAACTCTAGAATTTTATTTATAATATTACCTCTTCCAAAAATTCTAGAATGTATTAATTAAGCACTTGTTGTGATAGATTTCTACTCGTCATATCTGCAGTAGCAACAAATTTCAGCTCCGCAGCTTAGAGCCTGCAATTCCATGAGCCAACAATAAACCTACACTTCTACCCACTTGTTTTTGCCTCACCTCTTATTCCATCAACTGACCTGAAAGGACATACTTCTGTTTGGTGCTTTATACAGCGTATCTGTTCATCAGATATATTTGAAGTGCCCTGACCTCTACAAGGAGTGCACTAGTAGAGTCTAAGAAGTGTATTATGTTTTTTAACTTTCAACAGACCGTTACATAATAACAAAAAGATGGATGAATCATCTGTTTTCTAACAGATGCCTCTGAAGCCTCTGAAGAGGGTTAGGTGCAATGATATATCCTATGATCCTACATGGCATATAACACTTGGACTGGCACCAGAATGATGAAATATTTCTATGCATCTTTCATTTGTATCAGTATCTGTTCATGATCACCACTAATTATTTTTGACTTTGCATTTGCTTCCTCATGGCTGGCTCCCTGGAAACTATATGTATTTTTAATTCAAGTACTCCAAAATAGCCACTCAGTTTAACATGATACACTTATCACCTTAAAGATGCTCAGTTTACACTGGCTTAGCACAATATATTAAGAATCAGGAAAAATACTTTCTATATTGTAAAGTTTTCTTTTTATTATCCAGGAGATATGCTGATTTAGCAATAATGTTAGCTAGTAAAAATAGACAGAAGGCAATGTGATGTATTGTGGCTTCCACCAATGAAAAAAGAAAGTCTTCTAAACAGATCATATATTAATTTTACACAATAGGGCCTGTTTATCTCATAAAGACACTAAAAGAAACATATTGAAACATACCGGTGCCTTGATACTTGAATATCTTTCTCAGTCTCTTCTCTGATATTAATATAAAAATTAGTATTTATTGAGGTCATGTCTTTGTTTAGGCAATTCCTTGAGAGAAAAATCATTCTTAGTTTACTCAATCCTGGACAGGAACTTTTTCCAGTATGGTTACATTTTAGCTAATAGTCTTTACATCAAAAGTTCTGAGCATGTCAGTAATTTCATCTTCTTGCGTCAGGCTTGCGGTCCCAGGTAATCCTCACCAAAATTATGAAAATATTCTCACTAATACAATCGTTTTCTTTTCCCCATAGCCACATATTGTAAATTACACAAATGAACAAAAAGAAAACATCAGTGGAAATAATGATACACCTTTCACAGCAATCATCCATATGATAGTATGGCTTTTTAGGCATGGAAACCAAGAACATACAAAACACAGAAGACTAGTGATGAAGAAAAAAATCAACAAAATTACATAAACACATGCTTCATCAAAATATTTCAGCAAATGCTGGCTTTTTCGGGTGCATACATATGATGCCAGTTATATTGGATTGACTGTCAGATTCCCAACATGCATACTTTCCACTCTGTATATATAAAGATGTGAAGAGAAAGACCGTATTTTATGGATAATTCTTGGATCTTTCAAATTCATTTCATCATACTAGCACTCACTTTCATCAATTCAGATTATTAAACAGATAACATATCAGTATCTGATGCATCATAAACACCTGACCTGTTAATAGCTAATCTTAAATGTAGGCAGTCTTGGTCTCAGGGCATACAGAACAAATTATTGAAGGGCGCATTTTGTGGACTGAAGTTGGGGAACAATATTTTGAAGCATAGTTTCATACTCTTCAACACAACAAAAAATTGAGAATCTAACGTGCTTCTCAGTTGCTTTTGGAGGAACTAGATGGTTATTACTGGAAGATTACTACAGTCCAGTGTTGGTTTACATCATGACATCTTTACTTGTCATGATAATCAGTAAGTAACTGGTATTTTCATGACTCAGTATAGAATCTTTAGATAATAACTATTATTATATGCTTTTTCACACACTCCTTATCTCCTGAGGCAAATGCAGCTTGTTGTGAGCCTCCTCCCTGCAAAGATGATTCATCTTTTAAAGTAAAAAGCTGAATAGAATGTTATCAACTGCTGCCACATATTCTAGTATATTTTTATACCCTGGAATATATAGTGGATTATTCTAATCATTTCTTGCCCTGTACATCTCAGAGCTGAACACAAATTGACTACATTGTTACAGTATAAGAAGGCTTTGGCATAAGACAACAGGGCCCTTGCATCTTCCTAAGAATGCAGTGCAATGTATTACCTGTTTTAAATTAAATAATTACTGTCCCAGAAATAAGTATTAATCCTAATGTTATCTTATCAAAATTTAACACCAGCAGATAGCATTATTGTAAGAAAATTAAAAATATGTATGGTAAAAAAGTTAAAAGACAGATTGCTACCAGTTTCTTTTACAATTTTTAAATTAAAATATTATAGTTAAATTTACTGATAGTCTATAAGGCTTTTAACTGCTTATGGGCATTTGAACACTGGTGTGAGAGGGTTTTCCCTTTTTCTGAAGCAAATTTTTCTAGTCTGGTAAATAATTTAACAAATCTTAGCAGCACTAGACATAGCAAGCCAAAATGTATTTATGGCTTGTAAGATGTCCAGGTTAGTGGAATGATATAAATATTCATCAGAAAAAAAGATATTATGCTAGAACTACTGCAAAACTAACAAATTACAAAATCGAAAATAAATCAATCCAAAATAATTATTTAAAAATGACTATTCATCATCAGGAAATTCCTTAACATTGATTGTATGCAAAATCTCATGTCTTGCAGAGGCTGGTTTTGGAAATGATGGCAAATGCATGCATCCTGCTTACTCACTGCAGGGATTATTCAAGTAACAGAACATATGCAATTTTGAGTCATGCAGTTGTCACCATAGTAACATGCCTATCTTTATAACAAACAATGTTCTTACAGTGTTTACATTTATCAAAAACTGAACTCTATGGACCTAATCTTACATGATGGCATCTCCTATCTCCATCTTCCATATTTGCTATTCAAATCTTTTTTTTAGCATGAAACCAAAGACTATTTTGACTACACATATCTTTGCCTATAACAAGCCTTAGTTGCTTTTGGAATATAAAATCAATTATTTTATTCTTGTAGCACTGGGAGCATACTAGACACTTGCAGGCTAGCACGTTGGGCCATCATTTTCCATAGTTTAGATTGCTCTGAAGGAAAGTAGCTGTTCTTCTCCTCTCCAATAACAAGTCATAACAAGGATGTCTTAAGCATGCACATAAATCTAAAGTTCAAAACAGGATTCTAATCTTCCAGCTGATATCTTCATGAGCCTTTCTCATCATGCTCTGTTTTCAAACAAAGCCAGAGTTGTTTAAACAAAGCCTTGCTCAGTGAGCTGCACACAAAACACCTAAGTCCAGAGGCCTGAGGAAGTAGAGAGTTGAAAAGTAAATACAAGCAACTTAGGACAATGTATCAAAAATGATACCTTTTTTTTTTTTAATGAACACCTTTCCAATATACAGCTTTCACTTTTCGGTTATTTTTTAAAGTACGTAACTTGGTGTCCAGACACCTCAGTCTCTCAAAGCAAAAAATACCCTTCCACCTTCCAATTCAGACGTCTTTCCTTTCCACTAACTTACAATATACTTCAGCCTCTCAGATTCTTTTTGTTTGCATCACATTCCTTCACAACCCTGTCCAATGAAAGAGCACATGAAGGTTCAATTTCAAATTGTGCATTTAGGACCAGTGTGCATTCTGGGTTGGGGGTTTTTTGCTTTGTTTTGAACAATTCTGCTGTTTTGGTCAACCAAAAGTGTAAAAATATGTATATTCTTCCCCAGATAAATGTTGTTCTATATTAGGTTGTAAAATAAACCTGAAATACAAAATGAAAAGCAAGGACAGGGGAACAAAACAGAATATTTGGGGAAAAAAATTAAATTTTTCATTTTGAAAGTACTAGAATTATCTTTTTTAGGTAAAAAAAATAGAGAGAGATGTATAGATGTAGATATTTAGATGTATAATCTATGTAATTTAGTTACTACCTACTTTTTTGCCCAGTTCTTGTAGTTTGCTCAAAGATAGTAGCCATCTCATCTTCATTTTCCTGTTTCCATTTCAACATTCCTTTTAATTTCAAATGGGTGACAACTCTTTCACAATGACTTTTTTTCATCAGCTGCTTAAATCTTTGATTAGAACAAATAAAAAGGGAAATCTTAAACAGGCTTAAGCACTTCCTCCTTTCTCTGTTACTAGGTCAGCCATGCCAAACTACCAAGGTCCTATAATTCTACAGCAGCCTGACAACTCTCAAATACATTTCCAATTATAACAATATTTTGCATATTTCTGAAGATGTAAGTGTTTACAGTCCATAACATCTCCATGTAGGAAGTTGGTCAAGATAGCAAATATGGTCAACAATGATGCACCTGGAAATCTAAAATAAGGAAAATTTACCTATTTTCTTGTTCTTTTAAAATATCTGCTATGGCATCCTAAAGTTTTGTGAAAGTTTTATGAAACCAGACTTCACACTTGAAAGTCAGCTTTTGCTGATACACCATAAGAAACACAGTCATAAATGTGAGCTAATGGGTGAAATGCTAAAGAGGAAACAAACCAAATATATTCATAGCACATTTCATGTTCTCACAGAAAACCAAATTGTTCTGAAAAACATGAAATATGCCAAGAAAGCAAATGAATTATTGCTTTAACACAATTCTTCAAGATCTGACCCTTAGAGGTCATTACAAGAAATGCAATAGAAAGTGAAGGTAATTTTCTAGAATTAAATTATCTTTTTGCAAAATATGATTAAATATATACCAGTGATTTACAAATGTTTAATTTCACAGGCTACAAATCTCAGAGTAAATTGCTTTGCATTGCTCTTGACACAAGAAGGACTGAGAAAATACACAACATTGAGTTTTACTTAGTTTGATTGCTGATGATGAACTATATTTAGACTATGAGCAACATTTTATTTGCATCAGTTACACTAAAAGCTTAAATCTACATCAGCCATTGGATGCAAGAGGTGCTCTGATTTCATTAGTGTCAGTAATTTACAAATACATGATGGAAAGACATATAAAAAGTTTTGAATTATGATGATGTTCATACAAAGAAGATGAATAAAAAGATGAAGAAAACTTCACAGCTATTCATGCCGTCATATAAACTTGCGGAATGTAATGGATGCTTACAAAGTAAGACCTTCAAAAATCTTACAGAACCTTTCCGTAGTTATTTCGCTGTATCTTCAGTCCACACACTTTGCCTAAACAAATGGTACTTTCTTGGAGTAAAACCACTTCAGATGACTACTAAGTCATACCTGCAAGACCCCTTTCTCCTTTATTATGCTTGCACAGAGAACGTCAGTCTTGTATTTTCTGTTGGCTTTCCTAACAGTGCTTTAACCTACATGCAAATACTGTATTTTACCATTATTTTGTTAATCTGTACCACAAGTCAACCTATTACAAGCAATTGCTTTAATAGATTAACCTTTTCAAAGCAATATTTACGTGTCCATTGGGTCTAGAAGTTCCATCACCGAAAGTGACTTAGGACGCTGAGATTCAATGAGAGACAAGAGACTGGGGATCTTCAAAGGAGGACAGACATTGAACTCTACAGAAGGTGATTTCTCATTGGTTTTGCCCTAGAGCTCTGTGTTAGACTGTAGGGCTCTGCTACACAGCAAAGGGTGAGAGCAAGGCCCTACAAATGAGATGAACAAACATGTTGGCAGGTTGACTTAGGTGTTGTGTCAGCTAGAAGTGTTGAGAGTTTTATGTCTACTGTGGATTCATCATCTCAAACCTTTCCATGAAGATAGGCAAGGAATTTGATTGCAAGCATCCTAAAATGTTTTTTAAATTCCTTTAACTCATCTTAATAGTTCAACATGCTTTGTCATCTTCTTGCATTCAGACTACTTGGGAAATTTGACCTGAATTCCCACAACATTTCAGCCACTCTGAAATATCATTTTTCAAGACATAAATGACCAACCAAAAGTATTGGTGCATTATCAACTCCATGTGGGGAAATATTAGCCACACAGGCCAGAACAGTAATAGATACCTTTTATTTCAGAATCTGATTAGCCACAGAGGAGTGATAAATGAATTTGAGATGCCTCTTTCCCAGAAATGTGGTGGATGATATTTCTGAGAACAGTGGGGAGAATCGTTAACAGTGTACATAAAACCTCCTTCTGTTTTGCACTGGAAGGAGTCTCTATCTCTTTCAATCCATGCCAGATTTAAAAGTCCTAAATATTTTTCCAAATGTTTGGTTTTGAACATATGTAATCCAAACACAAATAACCCTGAATATGCACCACACAGTAGCCACACAAATTTGCTGTGACATACAGAGTACGTCTTATAAAATTTATATGGTTTGCTTTGATATCAGTCTGTGTGCTCATTAAGTAACAATGACTTTCAGATGCAAAGAGGGTGTTTTAATTCAAAAATTTATTATTTTTTTCAAAGACTGGGATTTCAAATAGTCAAGACCAAAGAGCACATTTTTCAGGTTGTCACCATATTTCTCCTCCTATCTGCGGCTTATTTTTAAATTGAGATTATATTTGATATTAGAGAAGAAATTTAGTATTAAGGGTGTTTTGGGGTCTTTGAATAAGTGGAAAATATGAAAATTGTTCATAATGTGTATAAGCAAAAAGAATATATATGCACTGAGCAAAACAAGTTTGTAAATTTATGTCATCTATAGGATCTTAATCTTTTAGGAAAAGCAAATCCTATGCTCAGTACAAAAAATTTTGAAGTCAGATATTAAGACTAAAATAATGGATGAGACATTTGTATGAAATCTTCCAGATGCTGAAAGCCATCAGAGGGAAATCCAAAGTCAAGGGCTGCAGAAAGCATTTTTCTCACATCTAGAATTATCAGCTTGGGTGACATAGACTTTGTTCACAAGGGCCTGCAATAATACAGCCAATAAACTTTCAGATGCATGCCTGTCTCTATTTCCATTTGCTTGTAAATAAAGGGAAGGAAAACACAGTAAATTAAACAAAGACACATATAATGTTAGAGTGCATCAGCAGAAGAAGAAGTGAACGGACCTTGTAGTGGTCAAAGAAATTAACCTTTTGGAGAAGCTAACCACCCATGTCGACTTCAATTCCATTTCCATCTACAGAAAGGTGTCATTCCAAATTTATATTTTTTAGATTTAATTAGCCTATCTTATTAAAATTACTTTGTATTAGACTTAACTAAACTTACATATGCTGAAGAGGTTTGAAGTATGCATGTTTTACCAATGTAAGTGTCCTAAAAATTTAGGATGCCTCCTCCCCGCCCCCTCCCCGCCCATAAAAGAGAGCATAAATGGAAAATGTGACAGTTATCAATCAAGACAAGAGAGTTTTCACCTTGAATTACTTGAACTCCAAGGACTTTTCTGGTATTAGCACTCTAACAAATTTTGTTTCTGGGGCATAAAAAGCAACATATATCCATATGGGTACAGTCAAGGATAGCTCCATAGTAAAGATAATTTATATATCCGCTGAGAAGTAGACATCAGCCAAAACACTGAAAGCTTAATTGACTACTGCTGAATTTGAGTTATTGTCCATATTTACTTGTATGTGACCCACACATTGAGTTTCGGCTTGACTCAATATGCCACAGATGGCTCTTTACTGCAGGATTTTATGTTAGTATCTCAGAAAAAGATTAAATTATTATTTAAACTAATTTATATTATTTAAATCAATGTACTACATTAAATTATTATTTCAATTAATTTTAATT